>NW_020645971.1:6896614-6956581 GCF_003573695.1 Papaver somniferum | reverse complement strand
CAGGATTACATTCCCTCTATTTATACAATTCTAAACTAGGCTCTTACCCTCATTATGAGGTAAACATAAATTATATTTATTTCCCTTGCATTGCCTCTTGGAATTAATTTTGCATGAAACCTCCTGGAATTAATATTGCATGCAACCGACCTGCATGCCTCCTGGCCGTAATCTGCATTGCATTAATTCTGCACAAAACCCCATGAAACTGCCCTCCTGTTTTAATTCTGCACTTGCTGGATTTTCCATGCCTCCTGGCATTAATCCACATGAAACTTCCCTTGCATGCTTCCTGACATTAATCCGCATGAAACTTCCCTTGCATGCCTCTTTGAATCAATTCTGCATGAAACCTCCATCCATGCCTCTTTGTGTTAATTCTGCATGATGGACTAACTAGATGACATGCATAATGGGCTGGCAGACTGGATTGACTGGCTGACATGCATAATGGCTGGCAATATGGATGGACGCTGGCTGGCGCACAGCTTACAGCATGGGTAGAGACTGGCTGGCAGTGTGGCAAAGTACTTAACTGGAACTTGTTAGAAGCACGACTGGCAATTTGGCTGGAAACTGCACGACAACACCGCTGGTAATATGGATGGAAACTGAATGGCTTCACATTTGACTGATGGTTGAATTTGACCGTTGACCGGTAGTTGACCTTTACCAGTGACTTTGGACATTGACTTTTATCATTGACCGATCATTGAATTTATGTAATACTGGGCAGGTTGGTGGGCTCCGTCGGTTGACTGGTTAGCATGTTTGGATGACAGCTGAACAGTGGCCCATGTAACATTCTGGCCCAATATGCGGCAATTTTGCTCATGGTACAAACATCGCCCCCTCTTAACCTCCAACTTGTTGGGGGTTAAGAAAATTTAATTTTCCTTAGTCAATGAGGAAACTCGGCCCCAAGCGTGGATCATTGATGCTGAGGCGATTGGAAAACTTCCCTTGTTGTTTGCGGAAATCACAATCAAGACGCCCCCAAGTGAGGCTATTGTGACTGGGAGATCGGCGGGCAACAGTTGAGCATGAACTGTTGTTGTATGCAAAAAATGGATTGAAGGATGAACCAGTCTGCAAGGAAGCGTGATACTGGAGCGGAGTGGTGTTGAAAGTGAGCTGTAACTGTAGATGTAAAACTGAACTGTGGCAGTTGTGTGCGAAATGGTGTGATCCTTCAATAGTTGAGATGGTAACAGACTTTATGTGTTGTTGGACCTCCAATGGTCTTGGTTGTGCTACTGGATAGGATATCGATCTTCATATGTCGTCAATAGTTATATGAATCAGGATAGCAGCTGCGATGTAGACTAGATCGCTATAGTTGTTACGGAACTGGGCTGCAATGATTGACGTAAACTGGACTGCGACGGCCACAAAAAACTGTCCGCTGCAGTAACGAGCAAAACTGGGTAGTAACAGCATTGAGCAAAGTTGGTCTACAACAGCTTCGATCAGCTGGGCTGCAACAACAACGAGCAAAGCTGCACTGCAGCAGCTGCAATCAGCTGGACTGCAGGAGATGCGAACATAGCTAGACTGCAGCTGCTGTGATCAGATGGAATGCAGTAGCGACGAGCAAAGTTGCACTGCAGCATCCGCGATCAGCTGGGATGCAGGAACTTTAAACATAGCTGGACTGCAGTAGCTTCGATCAATTGAACTGCAACAGTGACGAGCAAAGTTGCACTGCAGCAGCTGCGATCAGCTGGATTGCAGGAACTGCGAACATAGCTGGACTGCAGTAGCTTCGATCAGCTGAACTGCAGCAGCGGCGAGCAAGACTGCACTGCGGTCAGCTGGACTGCGGGAACTGCGAACATAGTTGGACTGCAGTAGCTTCGATCAGCTGAACTGCAGCAGTGATGAGCAAGACTGCACTTCAGCATCTGCGGTCAGCTGGACTGCAGGAACTGCGAACATAGATGGACTGCAGTAGCTTCGATCAGCTGAACTGCAGCAGCGACGAGCAAGACTGCACTGCAGTAGCTGCGGTCAGCTGGACTGTGGGAACTGCGAACATAGTTGGACTGCAGTAGCTTCGATCAGCTGAACTGCAGCAGCGATGAGCAAGACTGCACTTCAGCATCTGCGGTCAGCTGGACTGCATGAACTGCGAACATAGATGGACTGCAGTAGCTTCGATCAGCTGAACTGCAGCAGCGACGAGCAAAGTTGCACTGCAGTAGCTGCGATCAGCTGGACTACAGGAACTGCGAACATAGCTGGACTGCAGTAGCTTCGATCAGCTGAACTGCATCAGCGACGAGCAAGACTGCACTGCAGCACTGGACTGCAGTAGCTTCGATCAGCTGAACTGCAGCAGTGTCGATCAAGACTGCACTGCAGCAGCTGCGGTCAGCTGGACTGCAGGAGGAGTGACCAACGTTGCACTGCAGCAGCTGTGATAAGCTGGACTGCAGAAGCGACAAGCATAGCTGGACTGCAGCAGCTGCTGAGGGATTAGACTTAAACAGTTCGGTAAACCTGAGTGTAACAGTTATAAATAAAACCAGACTGCATCAGTTGCGTCCAACTGAGTACAGAATGGATGAGAAAAACTGGACTGCATCAGTTGCGTCCAACTGAGTGCAGGAGTTGCTTAGGAACTGGATTACAGCAGTTCGATCAACTTAGCTTTAGCAGTTTAACATTACTGATTGCAATAATTGCGTCAAAATATTAGGGTGCATGCTCGCCCCCTCTTAATCCTGTAACTCGTTGGAGGATTAAGAAGTTTGAGTTACCTTTTGTTTCGATTTTCAGAAGCTGAATTCCGCATTGCATTAAGGTGCTATGTAACTCGCCCCCTAGCGTATGGAGTGTTACGCAGCTCGCCCCAAGAGAGTTATTTTAGACCATGAGGTGTTACATATCTCGCCCCCAAGTGATGGTCACCCACGTTGAAGTGATATGCAACTCTACCCATAAGACAATGATCGTCATGCTGCTCAATGCTCGCACAAGGGTGCACAACCTTTCTGCATCTTGCTCACGCATGGAATGATGTTGAAAGATTTTCTTCTATCTGGAATTCACGCAGGGGGCAATCCCACTATTCCAAGTTCACACAGAATTGAGATGTGTGCATCTTCACATGCCTTGGCACATGAAAACGCCCGCCACATTGCAGGTGTCCCAGTGAACAAAAGTATGCATGATTATATGAAATGATGCAAAAATATTTAATTGTATCCGTACCTTTTGAGATGTGGTATTGCGACTTTGTTTACGAGGTGATTAGGATGTCCACTGGCTATGTTGATGTTTTCCAGCGACGATGACTAGTGTAGTTGTCTTAGCGTCTCGTCTTGACTTAGCAACTAGATTTGTCTGCGGGACTGGAATGCACCAGTTAAATCAAAACTGGATTGAAGACGGTTTCCATGGAACTGTATTTAAGCAGCTGCGATCAGCTGAACTGTAACAGTTATAAGTAAAATTGGACTGAAACAGTTGCTGAGAAATTGAACTACCGAAGTTCGATCATATTGGACTAAAGCAGTTGTGGGGAAAACTGTACTGAAGCAGTTTTGAGGAAAACCAGACTACAGTAGTTCGATCAACTGGATTGTAGTAATTATACGAAAAAAGGACTGCAGCGGTTCGATCAACTGGACTGCAGTATTTGCTGAGGAACTGGACTACAACAGCTCGATCAACTGGACTGTAGTAATTATGCGAAAAAGGACTGCAGCAGATCGATCAACTGGACTGCAGTATTTGTTGAGGAACTGGACTACAACAACTCGATCAACTGGAGCAGTTATGATCATCACCGAACATAAGCGTCTTTGAGATTTGAAAATCTACACAACAAGCACAAACTTTTCATGTTGTGTACTTAAATCCACACAACATCAATCGATGAGGATTTCATTATGGCTTCATACGGTGATTTAAAATGCGCCGCTCTTCGATGTCCCCGCTCAAATCTCAAAAAATAAATTTTCTCCGAATGTTAAAATTTTACCTCCATGTTGTTGGAAATTGTCATACGATTTCAACGAGCCAAAGATCATCCAATTCGGACTTCATATGAATGGGATATCTGTTAGCGCATAGCTCGGTCGACCTCGCATGCGTTGCTATATCAAGCATGTTTGTCAATGTTAGTGATCAAAACTATGAGTTTGATTTCTAATCTACATAGCTAAGTCTCGGACTAGGATATAAAAGTGTAATTGAGCTCAAGGACTTCATGGCGATTCATTATACAACGACGAAGATCTACTCAAGGAACCGTGGAACTTCATCAACAAAAAGGTATGTGGAGACTTGAACTTATCTATCACTCAAAAGTCTATCTATTTTATCTCCTACTTCTTATGAGACAAAAAGTCGTATGCTATATAGACTGGATCATACACATTTGACATTTCGAGCTGAGTATTCACTACTTATCTTTTTCTCGAAATCGTGTGTTGGTAAAGCGTTTCGCTTTGATCAAGTTTATCTTCACCTAGTGACGAAAGTCATGAAAAGTTTCAATTACTTTGAGAATTGCTCTGACGTGAAACGGTCTGTGAATAACGGCTATATAACGTCCTCTGAGAATGTCTCAATGACTGGAATGAGAGTTTAGATTACATAAACCTGTATTCCTTAATCCGAAGTTTTCGAACTTTGTTGACTGAGAGAAACTGGAGGAATTGGCTTTGCCAAGTCCGCGAACTCAGTCCGCGAACTGACGGAAGTTTTCTTACCGAGAATTTCTGCTGGGATTTTCCAAAAACTCGTTTGCGTGTTTAGTCGGCGAACTCAGTCCGCGAACCTATTCCGTGAACTGGCGGAAGTCTCTTTGCCGAGATTTTCTGCTGAGTTTGGAAAACTCTGTTGGTTGCCTTAAGTCCGCGAACTTGTTTGTGAGCTTAAGTGGTTATGATCTAAAGATGTGCTCTGAACATGAAACTTAAATTACTAAGGAATGCTTTATGCAAACCGTGGCTATAAAGTTCAGGATCCGATTCAATCGAATCGAATCATCTTTGTTTCAATTGTGTCTTGTGTAGTTACATAAGATCTCATAGCAATTGAACAACTCTCTAACTAGTTCATTTGAGTGTCAATTGAACTAGTTATGGTGAAGAAGAACTAGGTTAATATGAATTACTAATATGGTTAACCTTTAGGGTTACTATGTTGAACCAACATACACGTACACGTTTGGGCACGGTTTTCACAAACCCGGTAAACGTCTACCCAAGTGTGTGTGACAAGCTAAGTTTTCGATCTAACGGTTGAGAAATATTAGCTTGAATCTAAATTAGGTTTTCATCTAACGGTAAATATGGATTGCTTTGTAACTAAGGCAAAACCCTAATTTGAAGGCTATATAAAGGAGACATCTAGCATTGTGCAAAACTAATCCCCACACGTCTGTGTGATACTAGTGCGCTCGCTAGAGTCGATTCTCCTTTAACCTTTGGTTTTCTTCTCTAAAACCATGTTAATGACTTAAAGACTTCATAGGGATCGTGAAGCCAGACCGATACTACTTTTATCGTAGTTGTGTGATCTGATCTTGCATCTTCTATCGTACGAGTACAATCTTTGATTCGCTTGAGATAGTGAGAGTTCTCCGATAGGCAAGATAAAGAAGTCACAAACATCTTCATCTCACTGTTTGTGATTCCTCGACAAACCGCTTGTGTAGTCAAGAAGGATTGTTGAGAGGTGATTGATTAATCTAGGATGTTCTTCGGGAATATAAGACTGGATTATCAATTGGTTCATGTTCACCTTGATTTTATATCTTAAGAAGGAACAAAACCTAGGGTTTTTCTGTGGGAGACAAATTTATCCTTTGATATACTTTTCTGTGTGAGACAGATTTGTTTATTATCAAGTCTGCGATTTTGGGTTGCAGCAACTCTTAGTTGTGGGTGAGATCAACTAAGGGAATCAAGTGCGCAATATCATGCTGGGATCAGAGGCGTATGAGTACAACTGTATCTTGAATTGGTGGGAGACTGATTGGGGTTCAACTATAGTCCATTCCAAAGTTAGCTTGTAGTAGGCTAGTGTCCGTAGCGGCTTAATACAATGTGTATTCAATCTGGACTAGGTCCCGGGGGTTTTCTGCATTTGCGGTTTCCTCGTTAACAAAACTTCTGGTGTGTGTTATTTCTTTTCCGCATTATATTTTATATAATTGAAATAATACAGGTTGTGTGTTAAGATCATCAAGTGGAAATCCAACCTTTGGTTGTTGATTGATATTGATTGATCCTTGGATATTGGTCTTTGGTACCGTTCAAGTTATTCCTTGTATTTGATAAAGACTCGCTATTGTTTTCAGCTTGAATCAATTCCAAAGACAAGATGTATGGGAACTCGTACCTTTTCCCTATAATGTACATATTGTTGGTACTAAATGGATATTTAAGAACAAGTCAAATGAATTTGGCACAATTGTCAGAAACAAAGCTAGACTTGTCGCTCAGGGATACTCACAGATTGAAGGTATCTACTTTGACGAAACCTTTGCTCATGTGGCACGCCTTTGTTGATGGTGGATTTTAGTTCACGGCTAAAATTGTAAAACCTAATTTAATGCACTGACATCCTGCAAAGGGTAAAGCTGGTTGACAAGTGATGAGTACCTCTTCGCTTTATTCGAAGCAATTCAATGAATACATGAAATTCACCCAAAATGGTGCATATAGCAACGATCCCAAATATTTTGTGATTTTTTTAACATTATTTAATGCATGACATGACGACTGAGTGTTCACTCTCAGCAGAGTAGCATGAATCTCCAAGTGCCAAATTCGAGACATGCATGAAATACCCGTACAGGCTACGTCACTCTCTAACAAAGAGAATCTCACATCGGCGTGCTTGTATTAGCCCGATCGATCATGTTCAATTCCCTAAAGGGAATCTAGACTGTCCATATCAGTCTCAGAAATGATCGCGACCATACAAGTTGGCCGCGCAATTTAACAAGCCTAGCCAAACCCTGGCAAGAATAGGCGATTGTCATGATGACCACCGGTGGGCCCACTTATGCCCTAGCCGGTCGGACGTCACATGAACATCTCTTAGCAACGTCAAACACCAACCCTAAGTAGGGTTGTCGTGCTGCTTTATAGATATTCGATCGAGCATAGACTGTTCAGGGCGGTCTTAAAACGATCACGACTGTCCAACTTCGCAAGCATGGATGGATGGATTAGATCATCCCGCGATTGATCAGTGAACGCTAATGTACACATTAGCGGGCCCACTCCTCACCCACTTGATCGGTTTTCTCACGACCTAGCCCTAGAGCAATGAACGTTTGCTCGAAGTGAGGCTGGCGTAATGCTTAAAGGGTCGTGGAAACTCCACTAGCGTCTTAAATAGATCACAACCATCCAACTTCGCAAGCATACTTGTATGGCTTAGATCGCGCCTAGGACCTTCAGCGAGGTGCACATATGTTCACCGCCAGCCCAATGTGGGTCCCACATGGTCGGTCTCCCCAAAAGAGGAGCATGGCCTGCCAAACTGTTTGGCCAAAGTTGCGCACGCGTGACTGTTCCAAAACCCTAATTAGGGTTTGCGGCATTGCATAACTGTCATAGTTTGATCACGACCATCCATCTTCACAAGCATGGATGGAGGGTGTAGATATAGAATTAAGAGGTCCTGAGAGTATCAACGAGATCACCGTGGGCCCACCTATGCACATGCAAAATCGGCCTAGGCCAACCATAGCTAAACGCCTCGAAACGCGCGCTCATAGGAGCCATGTCGACACGGCTTCCAAATCCTTCGTAGCAATGGATTTATGTCGAAAATCGATCACGACCACTCATCTTTTCCAGACAAATTGAGTGGCCTAGATCGACCCTCCACAAGACGAAGTGGCATGGACGTGTACACCGACAAGCCGTCTACACGCATGCCCGGTCGGTCCCACCAAAAGAGTTGTCCATGCTTGATTTCGGTCAAGCCAAAAATTGATGCTTGCGCACCTCTTTAAAACCCTAAAATCCATCAACGGTCGCAAACGTGTGTCACAGATCGTCTCGTCCGTCCAACTTTGCCAGCTTGGTCGGACATCCTAGATTAAAGGTTAAACGGTCAATGAGGCATCTTGGTGATCACCGTCCGTCACTCTACCACAAGGAGGGATCGGCCAAAGGATGGCCCGCCCATACGACCTCCAAACAATCACTCGAAGATGGTTGGGCATGCAGCTATTTTAAGAACGCTTAATCCGCGACTTGCTCCTTTAAGCTTTAAAACAGTGATGCTTCATACATATTGATTGAATTCGATGCATTACATGCATAGAGTATACACGATATTTCATGAATATCGGTTTCCTAAATAACTCAGTTATTTAACCTAGCACCATATGCTACTTCCTGTGGGTCCCACGACCCACTCATTCGAGACATCAAAACATGTCACAAACTGGGGGATACTTACTGGGATATTGGTCTGGCGGTTTACAGCGTGCAGCGTGCAACGCGCCATTACAAGAACGTGTCAGGGAAAGACGGACGAACGATTAACAGTGATAAGGGAAGTGGGCAAAGATGTGATCGTGTAACACTTCTACACGATCCCACTACTCCATCACTTCACTTCCTCCACTTCCTATGAGATGATGGTTGCGCTCAATAACTTGTATAAATAGGTTCCTCAACCTATTTCCAAAAACACAAGAGACAAGCACAGAAAAAACCAAGTGTTATCACAGTATCCAGAAAACACCAGAGCTGACAGCTTACATTGTGCAAGCCAGTTCAACATTCTGATACAAGTCATAAATAGCCAACAATTTCACAATCTCAACACCTTCTTCGCTTCCCTCCCTAAAATCAACCCCATCTCCTTCACTTTGTGACCGAAGCAAGTCTGGAACAGCCATTTCTTGGTTTAGGCCAGAATTGTATAGATTGATCTCTCGGATCAAAAGCACTCCCGTGCAGTGCATTTGTTTAGGGTTTAGATTCATTTCTCATCCATACACACCCAAAATTACCAAAACCAGCAGAAATAGTTTTCGCCCATAAATAATTGGCGACCACAGTGGGAGATTAATCTCTCGGTTGTGAAGTCAATTCTTCAATATCCAATCCCATTTGGTTGATTCCAAAATGGTTGGTCTTAGGACTGCCCCAACAGCTTCAAATCCTGGGCGAAGTTCCTCGAATGGAGATACTCCCCTTCCCAACGTTGTATCTGATGGTGTAGCCAGAAGGATCCCAACATTGACCGAGTTTGCACGGGTACAGGAGATTCACACGAAGAACATGGAACTGATCAAAGAAGCGATAAACGGCATACTCGATCTCCTCGTCAAGATAACATCAGAGATGAGCGGTCCTATCACGGAGACTTCTACACCGGGGACTGATCCTCCTCAAATCAACAGTTTCACTATGAACCGAAGGCTAGTGGATCAGGAAGCGGATTCTCTAGTGGAAAGCTTGTGTGAACTTTTACACCTCTCGAAGAATCAGCGGGCGGAGACGTTTGCTGCAATTAACCAGATAGCCCTGGACGTGCATTTAACTCCTTCACGTCTAGAAGCCTCAAAAACATCAGAGATGTCTGTGAATAATGTTACATTTACAGAGGAAGACATGATGGCGGAAGAGGGTCACAACCGGCCCTACACGTTACTGCGTGCATCAAGGATTCAGAGTTCAAGAGGGCCCTCATCGACACAGGAGCGTCTTCGAATGTGATTACTCTCAAGACACTCAAGACGGCTAAGGTCCGCCCAAGCAAGATCGTACAACAGCCTACTACAATGACAGACTTTGAAGGAAACCAAACCAACACATACGGGTATGTCAATCTGAATTTTTCTGTAGGGCCAGTTTAGTCAAAAGTGAAATTAGAAGTCATAGAAAAGGAGCCGGACTACCATATGATACTAGGGAGACCGTGGCTTGATGACAATAGGATTGTCCCTTCGATGTATCACCAATGCTTGAAGACTATGCTGAATAAAGAAGTCGTTCGTATTCCTGCATCGTTGTCTCCTTACGCGCCGATATGTGGAGTGGAGTTATTTGAACCAAGAGAAGCTCCGCTTGAAGAATCAGACAAAGTTCATTGCATCCCACTCCCCACGTGGGCGTCAATCCAGAAAGAAGACCGGCTTGCATCAATGAGGGCTAGGCCCCACGATGCATCTTTGCTAACAAGGCGTTCTTCTTCATCCGGTGAAGTAGCAACCCACGTTCACACTAATAGGTAGCGAGCTTTTGTGGCGAGCCGTGACCAGAAGGGGAAAACTGTGTACCGACGCCGCTGTTAGCAATTAGCAGGGGAGACTGATGCCCAGTCTCTCCGCCCAGTTGAATGCTACAAAAACGATGAGCCACAAGAAGAGGTGCTCGATGCTCCACGACAGCTGCAAGACGACACCAACTCCACGACTAATGAGATCGAAATCGTTAATATCGGGAATGAAGAATCTCCTAGGCCTATCTCTATCACCTCAGCTTTGTCCACGAATGAACGCACAGAGCTCGTCCAACTTCTAAGAGAATATCAGGACATATTTGCTTGGACATATGAAGAAATGCCCGGTTTAGATGAAAAATTGGTCACCCATCATCTGCATGTCATACCCTGATCCAAGCCGATCAAACAGTCTCCGAGGAAATTCAGGCACGGGATCAAGACTGAGATTCAGAAGTTGTTAGCTGCTTGCTTCATCAAACCCATTCATCATCCGACCTGGCTGGATAATGTGGTTCCAGTGAAAAAAAAAACGAACAGATCCGGTGCTGCGTGGATTTCAGAGACCTGAACAAGTACTTCCCCAAGGATGATTTTTCTCTACCTAACATCGACATATTAGTAGATGCCACCAGCGGGCATGGCATGTTTTCCTTCATGGATGGGTATAGCGGTTATAATCATATAATGATGTATGAGCATGACGCAAGTAAGACAGCTTTCCGAACTCCTCTCAAAAAATTTTACTATACTGTTATGCCTTTTGGTTTAAAGAATGTCGGCGCAACGTATCAACGCGCTATGACGGAAATCTTCCATGACATGATGCATAAGCAAGTTGAAGACTACGTGGATGATATAGTAGTCAAATCAAAAGCTCGGGCAGACCATACAGGAGTCCTACGGCAAGTCTTTGAAAGGTGCCATGAATACAAATTGAAGATGAATCCTTTGAAATGCGCTTTTGGCGTTTCTTCGGGCAAATTTCTGGGATTCCAGTTAACTGCTGAGGGGATCAAGGTGGACCCATCCAAGACTCAAGCTATCCTCACGATTCCGCCACCACGAACTGTGAAGGAACTCCAAAGCTTCATGGGCAAGGTGAACTACATTCGACATTTTATACCTGGTTTAGACTAGCTTGTTGCTTCATTCACCCCCTTGCTGAAGAAAGGAGCGAGTTTCGTTTGGACCGCAGTACAACAGGAAGCGTTTCGGCGAATATTGTCATCTCCATCCATCATGAAGTCTCCCGTCCAAGAAGATCTCTATGTCTCTACACCGCTTTCAGTGATACCGCCGTCGGGGCTTTACTCGCTGAAGAAGATGACGAGGGAATCGAACATCCTATATACTATTTCACCCGAATATTGAGAGATGCTGAGCTCAAATACCCCAAGGAGGAGAAGGCATGCTTAGCCCTAATTCATTCCATCCAGAAGTTCAGACTTTACCTGCTATCCAACAAGGTGATACTCATATCTAAATCTGATCCTGCGAAGTTTTTGCTTTCAAAACCGGTCCTGATGGGAAGGTCAGCTAAGTGGCTTCTCCAAATGTCTGAGTTATACATAACATGTGCATCGCCTAGAGCTATCAAGGGGCAAGCAGTTGCAGATTTTATAGCAGCATTCCCTGGGGAAGGAACTACTGCGCTACATGAGGACTTCTCTAGAGAATTTCCAGACATCTCCGTTATCAAAGAAGAAGCGTGGATGTTATATTTTGACGGCTCTGCCACTCCTAGCAATAACATTGGAGGGTCAGGCGTAGTCCTAGTATCTCCAGCCGGTGAAGTATTCTCACACTCCTTCAAGCTAGACTTTCAATGCACTAACAATTCAGTAGAGTATGAAGCCTTCCTTATAGGACTGTCGTTATCCAAGCAAGCAGGGGTGATTCTAAGCTACTAGTTAATCAGATGAATGGAGTATATGCATTGAAGGAGGTGACACTAGCTCCATACCGATCAGAAGCGCAGAGATTACTAAACTACTTTGCTGATGCAACCATAACCCATGTTGGCCGCAACAACAACAGACACGCCGATTGTTTAGCAACGCTAGCCTCTAAATTACAGTTCGAAGGTTTAGAAGAAACCTTGATGGTGAAGAGGAGAACGGTAGAATCAACATGGCTTTCACAATGCAAAGACACTGGAAACTACGATTGGCGGACTCCGATCATTCAGGAGCTTAGAAGCTCGCTTTCTCAAGGAAAGGTCAGTCTCAAAACCTTGCAAAGCTTCTTCATGCTTCATGGTATGCTATATCATCGAAACCCCGATGGTTCCCTATCAATATGTCTCGGAGATGATGAAGCACAGCTACAGCTTAACCGCGTTCACGATGAAATTTATGGACAAACGCTTGTGGTAACGATCTATCGACGTCTTCAACGCCTGGGCTATTACTGGGCAGAAATGGAGACTCAATCCCGGCCACTCCAAAAGTCTTGTTCGAATTGTCAAGCGCCTCCACACCAACTGGAGGTTTTCAGCATAAGTCATGCTGGGGACTGGAGAAAGTCGTATATTAGCTATATCCGTGACGAGTAATTCCCGCTATTCAAAAGGAGTCTGTCAAGATGAAACAAAAGGTGAAACGGTTCGTATTTCACGAAGGGATCCTGTATCGCAAAAGCTTTGGAGGCGATCTATTATGATGCCTGGTTGAGGCCGAGGTCCCAATTATGTTGAAGGAAATGCATGAGGGGGAACATCAAGGGAAGAGGAAATTGTTTCTCTAGATTCACGAGAAATATTATTGGCCGACCATGGAGGATGATGCAGCTGAATTTGTTCAAAGCTTCCACAAATGTCAAATTCATGGGAACCTTGTTCACACACCTTCCACTCCTTTACACTCGATAAGCAGTCCATGGCCATTTTATAGCTGGGGACTTGACATTATTGGGAAGATCAATCCACCGTCATCGAAGCAGCACGAGTATGTCATAACCACGACAGAGTACTTCACCAAATGGGTTGAAGCTATTCCTCTACGAGGGACTACGGGAGCAGCGATTGCGGCTTTCATGAAAGAATATTTCATTTGTCGTTTTGGTGTGTCTAAGCACATTATCACTGATAACGACATCCCCTTCGCCAACAAACAGGTACGAGAGCTACTTGAAAAATATGGAATTAAACAGGTCTTCTCCACCATCTACTATCCTCAAGGAAATGGACAGACTGAGATCACCAACAAAACATTAATTCGGATTCTCAGTCGAACAGTACATGACAACCCCAGAGAGTGGCACGAACAGTTACCAATGGCGCTATGGGTATATCGGACGACACCTATAAGCTCCATTGGGGTTTGTCCATACTCACTTGTTTACGGTGCGGGTGCGATCCTCCCAGCAGAAATCATGATCCAATCAGCCAGGATTGCAGTAGCAAGTGGAGTCCACTGGAGAGAGGCTGAAGCATCTAACTCAAGAATCGCTGAGTTGGACACTCTGGATTCAAGAAGAAACAAGGCGGAGGAACGTACTCAGGTGTTCAGAAGTAGGATCTCCAGGGCGTATGACAAGACTGTGAAGGCACATGTTTTTAAAGTAGGAGATTTAGTCTTGAAGACGGCCAAGCACATTCAGCAAGACATGTCTGCACCAAAATTCTCTCTGAAATGGGAAGGTCCCTACGTGATCACCAAGGCTTACAGTACCGGCTATTACAAAATCATTAAGGTGGAGGGAGGCAAGTTAGAAGCAGTCATTAACGGAAAATGGCTCAAGGCGTACCATGCTTGATCAATGTCCCGCTACTGTCCCATGACATGACGATACATGCATTTTTCATTACGCATTTGAATTATCAATTTATTCAAAAAAAAAAAGTTAATGAAAAGACCTCATCCATCTACCAAAAACTAATGCAATTCATTTCTCAAGAATTTTCAAAAAAAAAATTGACAATAAGGAAGCGTGGCATAGAAGAGGCCATCCAGCAGATTGTAGTTCCTTGAGAGCATCATATTCAGCCTAGTTTGGTACCTCTCCGTCCTATCCTTAAAGTTTTGAAATGCCTGCTCCACCTTCTCTGATTCCGCAGCCTGGGCCTTCTCCTCCTCCAAGATAACTTTCGCAGCAGGAACTACATTCACAAGGATACCAGCTCGATCAACCTTGATGATGTCAAGACACTGCCGCAACCAGCCCACGTTGAACTCCATGGATTCGCAGGTAGATACCATGTTCTCCCACTTTTGAAGATTTGATTCAGCAACGTCGCGAATAGAGATGTTCTTCATCTCAGCAATCATGGGAAGAAGGCAGTTTACCGTGGTGACCAAAGCAGATGAACAGTGTCGAACTACATTCCTGGTTGCGATGTGGCCATACTTTCTCCATACCTTTGTGTATAAAGGAACAAACTCCTTCCACACTAAGAATCTACCGACAACTCGATAGCTGGAAGATAGGCATCTCATGTGGATATCAAATAAAAGACCCGGGTTGGGGTATTCATAAGATGAGATACCTAGATCAGCATCTTCAAGGTCCGCGGGGGTAGGCGTGTTTGAGTTTGAAGGAAGAGTACTAGTTAAGTCATCGTCGTCGATAACCGTCACGCATGTTCCAGTAGGGTATCTCTGCAAAAAAGGGGAGATTATTCGCCTGATCATGAAGAACAAGCAACTGTTCGGAAAAGAAAAGGAAAAGAGGAACGAACCGGTATGATCTTCTTAACTCGGAGAACATGAGCAGGGGATTCATCATGAAGCTCAGGTTCACACTGAGATGAAGGTCGTGCAGGTTTAGCAGAAGACCCTGGATGGTATGAAGAAGATGATCTACTATTACTTGATATGATGGAGTTTCTGCAAGAAAATCCTATCGCAAAACGGTAAAAGTGATTCAAAATCCCTACATATGCATATATATCGAGGAAACCCTAAAGGAAGGCTAAAAGCGACTGCGGCGAGGTATGCCCGATAGATAAGGATTCAATACCGGCCGAGTCGTGCTTTTTTCCGAACCCTAATCAAGATCGGAAAGGTCGTTGGATATTTAAAAAGGAACGGACCAGCTCCTGACGTTTGAAGCATAGGACGATGTTCATCTATGCGGTAAATATGTATTTACTTTAGCTTAATTGTTCTAGTATTTGAATTGTCGCCATCTCATGTCTACCCCATAATAATGCAACCATTATGTGCTAGGCAGGGGACTTAATGTTGATGGTGGATTTTAGTTCAGGGCTAAAATTGTAAAACCTAATTTAATGCACTGACATCCTGCAAAGGGTAAAGATGGTTGACAAGTGATGAGTACCTCTTCGCTTTATTCGAAGCAATTCAATGAATACATGAAATTCACCCAGAATGGTGCATATAGCAACGATCCCAAATATTTTGTGAATTTTTTAGCATTATTTAATGCATGATTATCCTAGTATTTCATGTGTTGTTCCACGCCGAACTCTCATTATTAGCATGACATGACGACTGAGTGTTCACTCTCAGCAGAGTGACATGAATCTCCAAGTGTCAAATTCGAGACATGCATGAAATACACGTACATGCTACGTCAGTCTCTAACAAAGAGAATCTCACATCGGCGTGCTTGTATTAGCCCGATCGAGCATATTCAATTCCCTAAATGGAATCTAGACTGTCCATATCAGTCTCAGAAACGATCGCAGCCACACAATTTGGTCGCGCATTTTAACAAGCCTAGGCAAACCCTGGCAAGAATATGCGTTTGTCATGATGACCACCGACGGGCCCACTTATGCCCTAGCCGGTCGGACGTCACATGAACGTCTCTTAGGAACGTCAAACACCAACCCTAAGTAAGGTGGTCGTGCTGCTTTATAGAGATTCGATCGAGCATAGACTGTTCAGGGCAGTCTTAAAACGATCACAACCATCCAACTTCGCAAGCATACTTGGATGGCTTAGATCGCGCCTAGGACCGTCAGGGAGGTGCATATATGTTCACCGCCAGCCCAATGTGGGCCCCACATGGTCGGTCTCCCCAAAGAAGGAGCATGGCCTGCCAAACCGTTTGGCCAAAGTTGCGCACGTGTGACTGTTCCAAAACCCTAATTAGGGTTTGCGGCATTGCATAACTGCCATAGTTTGATCACGACCATCCATCTTCACAAGCCTGGATGGAGGGTGTAGATATAGACTTAAGAGGTCCCGAGAGTATCAACAAGATCAATATGGGCCCACTTATGCGCATGCAATATCGGCCTAGGCCAACCATGGATGAACGCCTCTAAATGTGCGCCCATAGGAGCCATATCGACACGACTTCCAAATCCTTCGCGGCAGTGGATTTATGTCGCAAATCGATCACGACCACTCATCTTTGCCAGACAAATTGAGTGGCCTAGATCGCACCTCTACAAGACGAAGTTGCATGGACTTGTACACCGGCAAGCCGTCTACACGCATGCCCGGTCGGTACCACCAAAAGAGGCGTCCATGCTTGATTTCGGTCAAGCCAAAAAGTGATGCTTGTGCACCTCTTTAAAACCCTAAAATCCATCAACGGTCGCAAATGCGTGTCGCAGATCATCTCGTCCGTCCAACTTTGCCAGCTTGTTCGGCCATCCTAGATTAAAGGTTAAACGGCCAATGAGGCATCTTGGTGATCACCGTCCGTCACTCTACCACAATGAGTGATCGGCCAAGGGATGGCCCGCCCATACGGCCTCCAAACAATCACTCGAAGATGGTTGGGCATGCAGCTATTTTAAGAACGCTTAATCCGCGACTTGCTCCTTTAAGCTTTAAAACAGTGATGCTTCATACATATTGATTGTATTCGATGCTTTACATGCATAGAGTATACACGATATTTCATGAATATCGGTTTCCTAAATAACTCAGTTATTTAACCTAGCACCATATGCTACTTCCTGTGGGTCCCACGACCCACTCATTCGAGACATCAAAACATGTCACAAACTGGGGGATACTTACTGGGTATTGGTCTGGCGGTTTACAGCGTGCAGCGTGCAACGCGCCATTACAAGAACGTGTCAGGGAAAGACGGACGGTTAACTGTGATAAGGGAAGTGGGCAAAGATGTGATCGTGTAACACTTCTACACGACCCCACTACTCTATCACTTCACTTCCTCCACTTCCTATGAGATGAGGGTTGCGCTCAATGACTTGTATATTAGGTTCCTCAATCTATTTCAAAAAACACAAGAGACAAGCACAGAAAAACCAAGTGTTGTCACAGTATCCAGAAACACCAGAGCTAACAGCTTACAATTTGCAAGCCAGTTCAACATTCTGATACAAGTCATAAATAGCCAACACCTTCACAATCTGACACCTTCTTCGCTTCCCTCCCTAAGATCAACCCCATCTCCTTCACTTTGTGGACGAAGCAAGTCTAGAACGGCCATTTCTTGGTTTAGGCCAGAATTGTATAGATTGATCTCTTGAATCAAAAGCACTCCCGTGCAGTGCATTTGTTTGGATTTAGATTCATTTCCCATCCACACACACCCAAAATTACCAAAACCAGCAGAAATAGTTTTCACCCATAAACAGCCTTGATTCCATTAGATTATTATTAGCTCATGCTTGTTTTCTCAAGATTAAGCTATTTCAAATGAAAGTAAAATCTGCATTCTTAAATGGGAGTTTAAAGGAAGAGGTCTATGTTGCTCAACCTAAAGGATTTGAAAGTTCAGAATTTCCAGATCACGTCTTTAGGCTTAGAAAGGCATTGTATGGATTAAAACAATCACCTTGTGCCTAGTTTGAAAAACTAACTACCTCTCTTCTTAGGAAAGGTTTTTCAAGAGGTGGAGTTGATAAGACGTTTTTACCAAATGGAGTTGGAAGGAGGGTGTTATTGCTCAAGTCTATGTAAATGATATCATCTGTGAATCGACCTCCGAAAAACTTGCAAAGGATTTTCAAGTGTCTCTTGGAAGGGAATTTGATATGAGCAATGTTGGTGAATTAAAATTCTTTTTGGGATTACAAATTCAACAACACAAGGATGGAATATACTTATCTCAAGAAAAGTATGCTAGGGATCTGGTAAAGAAGTTCGGTCTTGATAAGTCTACTCCAAAAATTACTCCCATGCCCACTACTGGTAAGCTACACAGATATGAGAAAGGTATCAGTGTGGATCAGAAACTTTATCGATACATCATTGGAAATCTTTTATATCTTACAGCGACCAGGCCTGATATTACTTTTAATGTTGGTTGTTGTGCTAGATTTCAGGCTAATCCGAAGGAATCTCATCTTGTTGCTGAAAAACAGATCATGCGATACATTCAACATACTATTGGTTTTGGTATATCTTATACTTTTGATACTAACACTGATCTTACTGCTTATTCAGATGCTGACTGGGCAGGATGTATGGAGGATAGAAAGATTACATCTGGGGGATTTTACTATGTAGGTTTGATTCTTATTGCATTGCATAGCAAGAAACAAAACTCTCAATCTCTTTCAACATGCGAAGCAGAATATATTGTTGCAGGTTCGTGTTGTACTCAACTTCTATGGATGAAACAAATGCTTGCTGAGTATGGAATTGACACTGGCATAATGAAGATCTTTTGTGATAACTCAAGTGTGATTTGCATCACTGAGAATCCTGTTGAGCACTCAAGAACTAAGCACATCGATATAAGGTATCATTTTATTAGAGATCTCTATGAAAATGGTATTATTAAAATGGAAATTGTGCCATCCGAACAACAATTGGCTGATATTCTCACCAAAACTCTAGATACTGCAACGTTTCAACACTTATGGCAGTCTATTGGTGTTTTTTGGTTCATTAGATTTCTAGTTTTTTCCCCTAGGTTTATCTATATCTTTTGGGAAATAAAATCTTGAAGTTCCAGTGTAGTGTTGTCTGAATTCCGCATTTGTTTCTAGTAGTTTTTTTTTTTGTTTCCGTTAGGTATCAAAGTTTTCGAAGAAATCTTTTTTTTTTTGTAAAAGTAAAGTCGCTTTTGTTGTTCTTTCTGGAGTGACATCAAATGGGGAGAGTTCTTAATTAGACTTGTGCTTAATTGCCATATCTTTGTGGGGAGTGCGGCTGTGGAATATTGTAGGAGTAATCTTGTATCTTTATCCTTGATGAATACACTAAGTTTCGACAATGTAAAATCATGGAAACAAAGTTGATATGTTCTTTTTTCATCATGAAGTATCTTTTTGAAAATTTCATTATGATCCCATAGTTTTCGTACCTTTGCCAATTTATATTGACAAAAAGGGGGAGAATTATTTAGTAGTTCACACTACATACATATGGTTTACGGATCATATATGTAAGGAGAGGTGGTTTTCATTGTAAGATGAAGTATTAACTAAGGGGGAGTGATATATATCACCATAGTATTATTTCAAAGTTGTGATACAATTAAACTTTGATTATCTATAGTAATACTATGACACTGTATAACAATGATTGAGAACATTTGTTTTCTTATTGTTATAGCTACGGATTTTCAACAACAATAATGTTGAGTTGAACACGTTCAGAATCGCTGAAACTTGAGTAGCGAAGAATTCAAGGAATGTTGAAGAGCAAAGGAAATCAAGCATGATGGATGAGAAGCTACAAAGTTTATTTATTTTGTAATCCATATGTATTGATAGTATTGTCATTAAATTTAACAAAGTGGGAGATTGTCATAACACTGCTCGGTCGAACTCGCAAGTGTTGCTAACTCAAGCTTGTTTGTCAAGTTTAGTTGATCAAAATTATATACTTGATTTCTAGTCTACTTATAGCTATGTCTCGGATTAGGATAAAATGTGTAGTTGAGCTTTGGACTTTACGGCGTTCACCAATTGAAGACGATGATCTACTGAGGAGCTTGGAGGAACTTCAT
Source organism: Papaver somniferum (assembly GCF_003573695.1). Classification (NCBI taxonomy): domain Eukaryota; kingdom Viridiplantae; phylum Streptophyta; class Magnoliopsida; order Ranunculales; family Papaveraceae; genus Papaver; species Papaver somniferum. Next base: position 6,936,517 of record NW_020645971.1, on the reverse strand, counting down.
CAACGAAAGGTATGTGGAGACTAAAACTTATTTATCACTCAGAAGTTTATTATATTCTATCTTCTAATGAGACTAAGTCATATAGCTATATAAACTTTTACATCATACACATTTGATAATTCGAGCCGAGTTTATCTCGCTTATCTATCTCTCGGAATATGTGTTGGAAGCTTTTTGCTTTAGCTATGTTCATCATATTATTGACGAGTTTAGTTGGAAAAAATTTATTGTTGGAAACTAAATATAAGTCAAAAGATGATCGTGTGAAATTACCTTGAACATCTTATATAATTTGTGTGAGACAGTCATTTGATGTTAGCTTGGGAAGTTTCGTATTGATCATTCGATTACTTGAAAATTACTTGAAGCTAATGGTTTGTGTGAGACAACCATTGTCGTCTTCCAAGGACATTTTAATGATTGAAATGAGAGTTTAGAACGATTACATATGTCTCGGTACAACACGGTATGCATACCTAGTACGCGAACTGTTTTGTAATGATTTAGGTCCGGGAACCTTGTTTACGTACCTAGTATGCGAGCGGTTTTACCTGAGTTGGGACGGGGATGGCTGTTTGCGAACCGGGTTTGCGAACGGCTTGACATGCCAAGGTCTGGAGCTGTTGTTCGCGTACCTGGTTGGCGAACACAGTGGTGATGTTCTAGAACCGGCCATGTATGAGTCTCATACTCATGAAATAAAACATTTATGATCTAAGGAATGCAATTTTTGCAAACCGTGGCTTAATGTCATGAATTTATTCTTGTATAAGTACTTTGTACGATTACGAATCAAACCGATTTCGATCCAATTTGTTCATATATATTTCTATGAGATAGTGAACAACTGAACAACTCTATTTGAAACACAATTAGATTCATTTGATTATATTTCATGATTGATTGTTCTTCATATTTTATCTAGAAGTGTTAGATGAATACGACTAAGACAAAAGTGTTCATATGGCTAACTTCGGTTAACTATTATTGAGCCAACTCAATATACACGTTTTGGTACGGTAACCCACATCTAAATGAAGGTATATTTCATTTGTGTGTAACAAGATAAGACCATCTAACAGTGGAGATTGATTGTCTTATTTTTATAGTTAGCTTGAATCTTAAATCAGGTTTTCATCTAACGATGAATATTGAATGCTTTGTTATTAAGCTATCTTAGCTTTGAATGAAAGCAACCCTGATTTGAAAGACTATATAAGGGAGAACTTTAGCAATAGGAAGACCTAATCCCCACACTTATGTGTGTTCCTAGTTGCGTACTAGAGTCGATTCTCCTTTAACCTAGGTTTTTCCTAAAACCATTATAGGTTAACGACTTGAAGACTTCATTGGGATTCTTGAAGCCAGATCCAGCTATTTTCTCTGTAGTTGCGTATTATGACCTTACTTGTTCTATCGTAATGAGTTTTATCTTCTCTAAGATTTACTCGAGATTTATCTCCGATAGGTAAGCTGTAAAAAGTAATCACAGCAGTTCTTCGTCTCAGACTCTTGTGATTCCGCAATAACTTTTCCTGTTAATCAGTTGGGTTATTGTGAGGTGATTGATATTTCTAGGCTGGTCTTCCGGAGTATAAGACCGGATTATCTGATTAATCAAAAAACTGAACAAAAACCGAATAAAGAATAGACATATATGTGGGAGACAAATTTGTTTATAAGTCTTCGACTTTGGGTCGTATTAACTCTTAGTTGTGGGTGAGATCAGCTAAGGGAATCAAGTGCGCAGAATCTTACGTGGTTCTAAAGGCGTGAGGAACGCGACTGTACCTTAATCGGTGTGAGACTTGGTTAGGGCTCAACTATATTCTAGTCTGAAGTTAACTTGTAGTAGGCTAGAGTCTGTAGCGGCTTAATACAATGTGGTGTTCAAATCTGGACTAGGTCCCAGGGTTTTCTGCATTTGTGGTTTCCTCGTTAACAAAACTTCTGGTGTTTGTGTTATTTCTTTTCCGCATTATATTTTTTATATAATTGAAATATCATGGGTTGTGCGTAGTTCAATCAGTTGATAAATCCGACCTTGTTTGTTGGATAGAACTTGATTGATACTTGGGCATCGGTACCGTCCAACTTATTTCTCATATCAATCAGGCTCGCAGATTTCTATCTGTTCGATTTGCTGATTGTATTGAGAAACGGATAAAGCTCTTTGATATATCGCTTGATTGAGCTCGCTTTTAAGTTGGTGCTCTCGGATTTATATTGGAGTTTAGTCCATACAGATTGACGAACGAAATTTTGGGTGTGGTTGTTATACCCCCGCTTTTTCAGAGATGAAAACAAACTCAATCGATTCCAGACTCGACCAAACAAGCATTCAAATCATATAACAACATTAATAATGAATCATAAACGATAATATCGAGACAAAACTAATTCATCAAACCAAAAAACATGTTATGTGAAATCAACTTAATCATTAACCAATGATAAGAATTTAGCCCATGGAGTTCATAACAAGAAGAAAAAGAAAGGTAATTTAGCCCATGTTCATGGAGTTCATAACAAGAAGAAAAAGAAAGGTTTTCATGTTTCTAAACAAAAATAGAAGAAGATTAGAAAGTAGAGAGAGTTTCCTATTATATCCCCCTTCCTTTCTCCACCAATTCTCTATTTGGGTCACGCCCATCCGCCAAAAATCAGTCCCTGAAACACCTATGAGTCTAGCCATAACAGACAATACAGGTCCAGGTCCAAGCCCAGTCTGAATTAGGTCTGAGTCGAGTCACCTGTCTCACTAGATTGAGTCAACTCGGTTCAACAGTCAGTTCCATGGGACTGACAGCATAACATTCAGACTGAACTCAATTCTATTACAACTTCAGCCATCCAACTCCCTGCAATGCATCACACGCAGCACAATCCTTGCGCATTCTCTGTAGCAACAGCATAATCTACCCTGCAATACAGAGTTCATACGTTCACTGCACTTCTCAAACCCAACTTTATGCTGACTTCATCAGTACTATCTGTAGCTCTCTCCCTGCTTCATTCTGACCAAGCCAACCCACTAACCACTAGCAGACTTGTACCATTTCTAGCATCCTCCCTTCTGTACATTCCTAGCCACTGCAGTCAGCACCATCACCTGCAACCTGAGCTTACAACCACCGACAAAAGCTCTTATCTCCTGCAATTGCTTCAATCACCTGCCTGCAGCATCAGATTCTCTCCAGCTTGCTTCATATCCTAAGCATACATCTAAGAAGTTCACTCCTCCATTCATACACATCTTCAATTTCACCTGCAAACAATCACCAGTTCATGTAAGATAACCACTGCCTGGTAATTGCATCTCAGAGTCTCAGACTCAGGCCGTTTGGTCTCCAAAACATCTCTTGGCCATTGACATCCAGTAGTTCCATCTCCAGCATCATTCAACCACCACCCGAACCTAGGCATTCATCTAAGTTCATTCATTTCAGCTTTCTGCAATCAGTCTAGTTTCTCAATCCTCCTTGTTCACAGCTCAACCATTTCTCAAATCACCTGCAAAATACCCATCACAGGACACAACATAATTCAGCTGCAAAATACCCATCACAGGACACAACATGATTCAGCTGCATAAACATCTTCATTAGCAAACCACCACATACAGCATCCAACACCAGCAGCAACCCATTTCTTCTCTGCAACTCAAGAACAATCTTCTTCTTTCCACAGTTCTTCTCCTCCATGTAATATATGGCGAACCCAAACTTCAATTTCTCAGACACTTCTTCTACTGCAACCCATAACACATCCCCTGAATATCAACCCTAACTATCAATCTCTCTGTGTTGAAATCACAGAAATTCTTCTTCCCTAATTTATCTGCATCTCCTCAATCCATACTTTAATCAGCAGCCACAGAAACCCTTTCTCATCCTCTCTGATTTCATTTGATAATTCCTTCACTTCTTCCTTGAAACAGCACTCTCAATGTCCTGCAATTCCACCAGAAACCCATTCATTCAACAAAACCCTAATCGATCTCAAACCATCATCAATTTCTCTTCCTTGTCTCAATTTCAAACAGACCCATCACTTAATTTCTTCTCAAAATCTCCTCACCATCTATCCTTTTATTCTCGATCTGATTCATCAGCAGCAGCCACTGTTTCATTTCTTTTCTGATTTTCAGGTGCACTTCTCCCAACATTAGGGTTTTACGTAGGAAAGAGACTGGCTATACCCACTCAGGGGAATTTGATATGGGGTAGCCAGAATGACTCTAAGCACCCATAAATAGGATAAGGGCCAACCAAATGGCAGCCCTTATGTTGACTTGACTCGGCTCCAATGTCATTCGCTTGCGAAATGACTATTCTGCCTTCGCTCTATTTTCTTCCTCTTTTGCTCTATATGGCTTCAGAACACCTAAACACTCAAAAGCAAACATAAGGTACTTAATTTACAAGAAAATTTAGTAAAGAAAGCATAAACAATAGATAAATATCAAGGTATTTTAAAGCCTATCAAATTCCCCCACACTTAGACTTTGCTAGTCCTTGAGCAAATCAAACAAAACTAATTCTAAAACATACAAACAACTCCCTTTCGTTGAGGTTACGGTTATACTTAGCATGTATAACGAGCCTTTGAACCCCTAGGTATCCCTAGTGGACGAGTTATAGTCTCGTAAGGGTTTACAAGAGGTATACCCACAAAACCTATATTTCCAGCTCCAGTTACCTGTGAAAAATTTAAGAACGACACTAAACAATCTCCTTAGAATTGACATATTCTCAATGACTACAGGAGAAAGTACCATGATGCGAATCCAATTCATATATAAGTGACAAAGCTCTACTCAGAAAGTTGAACAGAACCACAATACTCGGAATCTAACTAACCACAATCACATGAATATATTAAGAAGATGGATATGGAGATAGATGTTTTGCGAATGTTGACTAAGGTGAACGGTGTTTCCCATATTTGTCTGAAGGTCACTGCCAAGAGAAACCTAAAAATCCTATTGGATTGAGATACTGGTCTGAATTCTAATATCACACAACTGGCATATACAAGGGAACCAGTGGTCGATAATCTTAATTCTAGATCAACTCAGCTGGTATATACAAGGTAATAAGTGGTTGATTTATTAACAAAACAATGATACGGTAGAACCTCCATATAAGATACTCCCATATAGGAATAACCTCCATATAAGAATAAAAATTTCTGGTCCCAACTTGGGCCAGTTGTATTTAAAAATACACTCCATATTAGAATAAGTCATCTTATTTTCCGATCCCATCTTAAGGAACTTACCTCCATATAAGAATAATTGGCATTAAAATATAAATAATATAGGTCTTCTCGTACATCACAGTTTAAGATAAAGAGATTTTTGTAACCTTTTTGCAAGATTCTTGTACTTCTGAGTGAGTTTGATGCTTTGTTTTACATATTGTCCATGCCCTGGTTGAGTTTTGTGTGGATTTGTAATGCATACTAAACTTCATAAATTATATCCTTATTTGTAAACTAAACAATATTTGTACTACATTTTGGTGCTTCATATGCTTATGCATGTATTTTTCATAGGTCTATGTATAATAATTTTGTTTTGATATTTCCAAGGTTGACCTCCGCATAAGAATAACCTCTATATAAAAATATTTTTTTGTAGTCCCCACAATATTCTTATATAGAGGTTCTATTGTAATAATAATAATAATTTTTTTTTTTTTAAAATTGGCAGCATGATTAGATCTTTTGGATCCAAGCGCATGCTTCTTGTTAGCATATTACATGGTAATTCACATGGATCATGCATTCCACGCTTGTTTAGGCGACGGAGACAGGGAGAACACACACATATTGCTCAACTTTTATTTTATTTTTTGCATATATACTCCGATTGGTCTAATTGGTCCAGTCTTTTTTTTTCTTTAGTAACTCAATCACTCTACTTCAGCCTAGCAGTGATAACAATTCGATGTTGGTGCCCCACCAAATCACTTAGAGAAACAAGAGAAAAATGGAAAAAATAAAAACAGAAGGTGGTGACAACTATCATGTTATTTCCAACACCTAAGCTTTGTCCTTTTATGAATAAACTCTATTTATGGGTCCCTCAACTCCTACAACCACGATGTTTCCATTAGTGTAAGACACAAGTTTCTAGACTTAGGAGTTTATCGTGTATTTTTGTTATATATATATGTCTATATATATATACACAAGGGAAAACTAACAAGGCTAAAAACTTTGTATGACAAATACTCCCCCACACTTAAACTTTACATTTTTCTCAATGTAAAATTTAGTCATTCAAAGTAAAATTTAAGATGGGAAATTCCTAACATGATATACAAAATAAGAAGATAGAATCGTAAAAAGAAATAAAAAAATAAAAACATAGGAATATAATTACAAAACTGATACTCCAACTCATAGCTACTTCTGAACAATAGAGGATAAACACTAAACAAGCTATTTAGTTGGCATCTAATCCCAATTCAACCAATATATACCTCATCGAGAACCGAGAACCGAAGCTCTTTTCCAGTAACAAGTACCGGGTAGAGCAGAGATAAACCGCGAAACGATCATATCTCCAAAATGCGACAAAAGTTTTTACACAGGTCGTCTGCCTGCCTAGGCGCAACCCACCTATTGGTAGGAGTAATCCTTAACAAATTCTGTGTCGTGTTGTGATGAACAGGGAGTGAGCACACCGCTCTAGTGGGGTTTACGTATTCACGACCGTTAGAGTAGCATAATCACTTTATCCCTGCCCAGAAAGCAGAGCAAGTCTGCCAACTGGTTGTTTAACAAATTCGCATGCTGAGGGTATGACCGTATTCAAAGTGGACCCTGGCGAATGGCCCGTACACATGAACAAGAATCCATGGATACGACTGACCACCCAGGAGGGCATATCGCCAGATGCTAAATCACAACGGTTTTAACGCTCAACATTGTTGAAGGGTCCGGTAGTCTGGTCATTCCGGCCAACGTCATTGCAATGATCTATCCCCATCACGATGAAATTTTCGAAGATTACTCGGGCCTGTCGGCCAAGGCTATATACTCGTTGAATACATCAGTGTAGCGCGCGCGGGGCCCAATATATACCTCATCGTCAAGAAAAATTTCATCTACTTAGAAAGGCTAGTGTTCATTCTAAATTGTTCAAAAATATCTAAAAGTTGGAGTTTTGCCTACATCAAAATGAAAGGTAAGAAATACGAAACCAGTGGTTGCCTCCCACTTAGCGCTTGGTTTAAAGTCGTCGGCCCGACTTGTAGTGTAGACTCCCTTTATACAAATAATCTGAAAAGTTGGGGATCCACCCATAGAACCTGTTTTGCAAAAACTAGCTTCATACAAATATTGTCACAATAAAACAAAAATGAAGCAATATACCGATAAAAGCTTCCCCAACACTTATTCTTGTCCACACTTGGAAGCGTATAAAGAAGATAGAATTCGGGAACTTCTACAGTTTCTTGTTCTAAAACCTGCATAGTATGAGAATCAAGTATCTCTAATGGAGGATATCGAGAAACAAAGTCATTTAAAAATGTTTCTAAAGCATATACTTTTAGAGCATAGCTCGGTTGAACCCACCAAGCGTTGGTATGTCAAGTTTGGTTGTCATATTTTAGTGAATCAAAACTCATGTTAAGAGTCGCTTGATTATGTACTAGAGCCAACTTCATATAGATTATCTTGAAAGTATTAGGATTTGAGACTTTACAAGTATTGCGAAGACTTGAAGATGTGAAGAAGCAAGGAGCTACAAAGACAACAATCATCCTTCCACTTGAGGTTAGTGATATTTGACTTGAACTGTTTCATTCCCTAATGTATCTTTCAAGTCGTGCATATCGAAAACAAAACTGCGAAGCATATTTGAACTCTAGATAGATATAGTATTAAGGAATACAATACGAGGTTTATTGCTTAACAATTAAACTTTGTAGATAAGAAATCGCCATAATCATTTGAATGCTATTATGATTATGTATGGGTATGAGGTGAGGATTTCATCCTAGGGAACAATGTTTTACATGTGTTCTAAGGAAGTAAGTTCATAAACTTGTTTGTGAATCGAAAAGGAAATTGCCAGGCGTTATTGGTTTTGTTATTCATTGCATATCTTATGAACAACCAATATGTGTGATTGAGTATAACCATTCACGACTTGTTTGTGTTTTTGGTAGAACTATTCACAAAGGCCTGACTTATGTATTGCTATGACTTTTCTTAGTGAAACCGATCTTAAGTAATCACCTAAGATGGTATGATCGGGTTTGTGATTTTATGTCTGACCAAATATGGGAAAGGGGAACCAATCCTAGTAAGAGGTGCAGTGCATCACAAAGGAGAACCGATCCTTGTATGAGGTGCAACAAGGTTTATAGCAGAAAGGGGAACCGATCCTATGGACATATGCAACACGTTTTTAGACAAAGGGGAACCGATCCTATGGACATGTGCAACACATATAAGTTAGATACCGTATATATATGTGGGGAACCGATCCTAGTACCTAGTCAACCGAATTTTGAAAGCTAGTGTGACTGTGCACAATGCTCACATGGAAGGTAGAACCGAAACTTGTTTTGGTAGAACCGTTAAAAACATGATTTGTGATTGAATGTTATTTGATCAATCGCATAGTTCTTGAAAGTCAGATGAACCAATTCTAAACTTGTTTGGAAGTGTGGCAAATCGGTTTCAAGGTTGTAAGTGTGAAAGAGAACTTACAAAGTTAAGATATCGACATACTTTGAGCACGTGCTATGAATGTTTATTTTTTTAATTGTTCAAAGTTATTCCTTAATAGCTAAGGGAAGAGAATCCCAGGATCGAAACATAAATAAGTTAAGAATCTTTTAATTAAGGTATTTAACTTCATTTTTTAGGAAAATAAGAATTAGTAATGTGTATTTACTAATTAGAGATTTTCTGAGAGATTTCGATCATTATTTTTGGACAAAGCATTTCCAGGAATAATGGAAACCGAATTTGTGCTTTAATGAATATCTTGAGAATATTTTCGGTTTTGGAAATTCCTTGGTGTCCATACTTCCTTGTCTATAAATACTAGAAGTTTGCCTTTCTTGCAAACTAATCCTTCGTAACAACAAACTTCCTCTTTGTTGTGTTGTTACTGGTGTAGCCGCATATTCAGAGAGGAGAGTAACCTAATTAGGAGAAATCTCTTACGGCCGCTCAGTTTAAAGTCTTCTTTGGGATTGAGAAGCTCTACGAGTACAGTTGGTGGGAAACTAGATAATTGTGGTTTATCTTTTGTTTTCATTGATTTTATTGAATAACGGGGGTTGAACTTTGATTGCACCTAGTTTGTTTATGCTTGAGAATCTTCTCTTGTGATAAGACGATCTTTAGACTGTTGTTAGTTCTAAAGACGATCTTGTGATAATCCATTGTTAACAGACTTCGTTCTGTGTGTGATTGATCATAAGAGATTCAAGTGATTGTGTGCAGGTTTTTATTGAAGATCTAAGAAGATTTGAAGACGAAGAAGATATTGAAGATTTCTGATTTGTGGATTCATAATCTTTGGTGTGCACAATACTTGTTTCGGTAAAAGAGGATCCAATTAATAATCGGTTTATCCTTGTGATAGATTGGATTGATTAATTGAGTAGATCGGCATCAACACAATTCTTTGGATTAATAGTGTCATTGGCTTAATCCTAAACGATTACTTCGGTAATTGAACATAAAATAGATCTAAGGACCTGAAGAAGGAGTTTATGTTAAGATAAACAGAATAGCCTTTGTCCAACTCATATCACTTGGTTGAATAGTGAAAAACCGGGGGTACAACAACCTCACCCAATATTTCGATTAGCAATCTGTATGGACAAACTCCAATATACTTTCAAGAGAATCAACTAGACTCAATCTTAACAAGGTATATCAAAGAGTTATATCTCCCTTTCTCGATTCAATTCTTACTCAAGCAAATAGAAATCTGCGAGTCTAATTGAATACAAGAGAAATCACTTGAACGGTACCAAAGACCAATGTTCAAGTATCAATCAATTTCAATCAACAACCAAAGATTGGATTTCCAATTGATTGATTCTAACGCACAACCTGTGATATATCAATTATATAACAAAATATAATGCAGAATAGAAATAACACAGACACCAGAATTTTGTTAACGAGGAAACCACAAATGCAGAAAAACCCCGCAGATTGAGCACACACTGTATTAAGCCACTACAGACACTAGCCTACAACAAACTAACTTTGGTCTGGACTGTAGTTGAACCCCAATCAATCTCACACTGATCCAAGGTACAGTTATGCTCCTACGTCTCTGATCCCAGCAGGATACTACGCACTTGATTCCCTTAGTTGATCTCACCCACAACTAAGAGTTGTTACGACCCAAAGTCGAAGACTTTAATAAACAAATCTGTATCACACAGAAAAGTATACGGTAATAGATAAATCTGTCTCCCACAGAAATACCCACGAGTTTTGTTCCGTCTTTTGATAAATCAAGGTGAACAGAAACCAATTGATAAACCGGACTTATATTCCCAAAGAACAACCTAGTATTATCAATCATCTCACAATAATCTTAATCGACGCGGCGAAAGAAGATATTGTGGAATCACAAACGATGAGACGAAGATGTTTTTGACTACTTTTATATCTTGCCTATCAGAGATATTAATCTCAAGCCAATCGTTAAGATTGTACTCAAAACGATAGAATCAGCAAGATCAGATCACACAACTATGAGAAAGTAGTATTGGTCTGGCTTCACAATCCCAATGAAGTCTTTAAGTCGTTAACCTGGTTTTCAAGAAGAAACCTAAGGTTAAAGGAGAATCGACTCTAGCTAATACAACTAGTATCACACAGGAGGTGCGGGGATTAGGTTTCCCAGTTGCTAGAGTTCTCCCTTATATAGTCTTTCAAATCAGGCTTTGCAATCTAAGTTACCTTGGTAACAAAGCATTCAATATCACCGTTAGATGAAAACCTGATTAGATTCAAGCTAATATATTTCAACCGTTAGATCGAAAACTTAGCTTCTTACACACAAATTACATGTACTATTTTGGGTTTATGTAACCGTACCCAAACATGAACATTTGTTGGTTCAACAATAGTTAACCAATACATGACTTTTGTCACTAGGTAAAGATGAACTTGGCCAAAGCAAAAGCTTACCAACACATATTTCGAGAAATAGATAGGCGAGATAAACTCGGCTCGAAATAACAAATGTGTATAATCAAAGTCTATATAGCAAAACGACTTTTGTCTCAAAATAAGAGATAGAGTATATAGACTTTTGAGTGATAGATAAGTTCAAGTCTCCACATACCTTTTAGTCGACGAAGTTCCACCAGTTCCTTGAGTAGTTCTTCGTCTTGTATGATGATTGCCATGGAGTTCTTGAGCTCAACTACACTTTCTATCCTAGTCCGAGACTTAGCTATAGTAGACTAGAAATCAAAACTTATAGTTTTGATCACTAACATTGACGAACATGCTTGAGATAGCAACGCATGCGAGTTCGACCGAGAAATGCTCTAACAATCTCCCCCTTTGTCAATTTTAGTGACAAAAACTATCAATACATATGGAATACAAAAAATAAATGAATTAACTTTTGTATCTCCTATTCCACATGCCTAATCTTCAACATTACTCGAAATCTTCATCACTTCCAAGTACTCCAATGATCCCAAAGGTTTTAAGTTCAGCATCGTCGTTGTTGAAAATCCGTAGCTATAACAATGAGAAAACAAGAATTCTCTATCATTGTTATACAGCGTCATAGTATTATTATACAACATCAAAGTTCAATTGTATCACAACTTCTACAACAATACTATGGTGATATGTATCACTCCCCCTTAGTCAATACTCCATCTCACATGGAAACCACTCCCCCTTACATAATGATCCGAAAACCATATGTATTTGTAGTGTGAACTACATATTAATTCTCCCCCTTTTTGTCAATAAAATTGGCAAAGGTACGAAAACGGGATCCTAATAAAATTTCCAAAAGAGACATTTCATGACCAAAAGAAAGCATATATCAACTTGTTTAGATGCAATCATACAACCGAAGCTAAATGCATTCATCAAGGAGTTTATAAAGATACAAGATAACCCCTATAATATTCCACAGCCACACTCCCCACAAATATTTGGCGATTAAGCACAAGTTCAATCAAGAATTCTCCCCCATAATATGTCATTCCCTAAGGAACAACAAGAGCGACCTTAATTTCAAAAGAAAAGAAGGATTTCTTTGGACATAACAAATCACATACAAGTATGAATTTGAAATCCAAAATACTCAATTAAATTAACCATAAGAGAACCTATGATTAATTTGATCGGAAATGCTCAACATAAGTGAACTTATGGAGACTCAAAAATACTCAATTATATTAATCACAAGAGAACCCATAATTAATTTAATCGGAATACACAACCAAATTAACCAAAAAAAGTAATCAATTTAATTGGTCATGCTCGACATAAGAGAACTTACGGAGAAACAACTAAATAACTAAACGATGATGATTTATTTAGTTGATCATGCCCGACATAAAGTACCCCACGGAGCAACAACTAAGCTAATCATAAGCGAATGAATAACTCAGTCGATTGTGCTCAACATAAGACACCTTATGGAACAACACAGTATATGCACAAAAATTGTAGACCGGAGGTCGACCAAATACTATGGAATAAGCAAGGATTCATTTTATTTTCCATCACCATTCGCACAATGACATACAATAGACATAATCCTTGTAAACAAAAGATTTTAACCTATCTTCCATCAATAATTGACACAATAGGCTTAATTTTGTATTGTCAAAAGTTCATTCCTTCTTTTATCAACACATGCATATCGATATATAAAGGACTTAACTTTTGACAAGGTATGAGACAATCACAGTTCACGGACGCAAACACACATATCCCATAAAAAATTGCAATATATAAAACCTTAAAGATTAATACTGCAAAAATAATCTTCCAAACAATTTTAGAATTTAAACCAATAAATATGAAGACATGAAGATGAAAACGTTGGACATAGCTATGTACAATCACAATAATTGCTATTCCAAACTCTAGTTATTCTTCTAAACAAAACAAGAAATAGAAGATTTACTAGACGTTAAGACCTTTGAAGAATTCTTTATCGTCCCCGAGCTCCTTGTCGTCAACAGCCATTGGAACATAAGGTTCAAGAAGATAGGAGTTCATATAAATAAACCTTCTTGACTGATGTCGAACCAGGGCCTTCTGAATCTCATGAGTCTTAAACACAGAAGCATTTATTTGATGAATCTCCTTTTGCATCTCCTTCAACACTTCAAGAACATCAAAAAACTTCTGAGAATTTGAAGGAATATCTTTGGGCTTCCTTACATTCCTTCTTTTTCTTTTCAATGTTGGGGCTAATGGAGATTTCTATTTTTCCTTCATGATTGATGGCTTGATAATCATGTTAACATCTTTTCCATCAGAAGACATGATGCTTGGAGTATCCATAAGCGTATGGGTTTGTGAGGGGAAATCACAACTTAAACTCAACAAGTAGTCTTGAGATAAAAAGAGGTTTTAGGGAAGGAAAAAAGAATGTCGGGTCACGCAACCTTTTAACAGGTTCGTGCACGCAGATCTCTGAACCCCAGAGAGAGTAGAATTGTCGAGAATAACCCTCCTTTATTGATAGACACAAAACTAAAAAAAAAAGAAAAAACAAACTTTTCTTAAAGCCTGAGAGGTGCACAATTTGTCTCTTTTGATCAGGCACATGAGACAGGATTTACCAATCAACACAATCAAGTTGGTTGCGGTAAACAACAATTTGTCCACCATTTTCCTCTTGAGAGGAATCCACAACCTCTGTCTATCAAAGCGATTTGACCATACTTTCTTCTCTAATGGTCTTGGTTTATCCTTATAAACTAACTTCTTAGACGAAGATAAAATCCTGCATACCTCAGCGGTCTTCTGAGCAAGTTTAAGCTTATTTGCTAATTGATTTGCTCTTCGTTCAAGTTTGTTGACGTGCCTCAATTGGTGTTTGCACTTGTAACACTTTGAAAGTTCATGACCCTTTAGAGAAAAATACGAGCACGCCAATTTAGGTAAAAATCAAGCTTCTGAGATGTGTAAGCAGCTAGACACATGGTGGAACCTGAAACATTACATATAGAGTTTCCAAAGAATGGGTCAATTTTTTCTTCCAGATTAGTTGGGGTTTCTTCTGAAATAATATCAAGATTGATGTATGTATTGCTACAATTATCAAAATCAATATTTTCACCAAGAAGTGCAACACTTGATTTTTTATCTTCATTAGAATCATAGCTGTCAGACATTTCATCAAGATTTGCAGCAAGACCTTTGTTCCCAGTGTATTTTCTACGATTTGGGCACTCGTTTGCAAAATGACCAAATCATTTACACTTAAAGCACTGAGGCATATCCTCGTCATCAGTTTCATCAATATCCCTATTTTTAGGAGGAATACGATTATGCGGTTTGACCGATGCTTTAGGCTTATCTCTGGAGAAACGTTTACTTATCTTCAACAAAAGGTCCCTAAACTGTCTTGTGATCATTGAGACCGATTTGTCAAGATCTTCATCTGATGAATCAGTCTCATAGTGATCGTCTTCAGAGATATACACTTTTTTACTTTTATCAAGTAATTTAGTGTCTTTTAGTGCTTCGAACGCAACATCCTTAGATTTGGATGAATGATCATGATCAAAGATTTTAAGCTTCACAACCAGCGTATTTCTGGAGAGATTATCTAGGTTATTTCCCTCAACGATGGCATGGTTCTTAGAATCGTATCTAGATGGCAGTGATCTGAGAATTTTCATCACAATGTCTTTTTCAGGAATAGTCTTAGCCAATGCAAAAGATGCATTAACAATTTCAGACACTTTGTGATTAAACTCATCAAATGAATCTTCATCTGCCGTATGAAGGTTTTCCCAATCGGGATTAAGGTTTTGAAGCCTAGCTTCCTTTACACTGGTATTACCTTCGAATACGGTTTCTAATATATCCCACGCTTCTATAGACTTAGTGCAGTTTGACACATGGTGCTGAAGATTCGGGGTAATGGCATGTATGATGGCATTCAAACCGTCGGAATTTTGCTTTGCAGCAAGTATCTCGGCAGGGCTGTATTCACCAATATTCTTGGGAACGTTTACATTTCCAACTGCTACAACAGGAGCATCATAGCCATTAACAACATATACCCATGATTGAAAATCACGTGCTTGAAGAAAAGCTCGCATAACAATTTTCCACCATAAGTAATTAGCGCCATCGAAGATAGGTGGTACGTTGATAGAGATAGCACCTCTGTCCATAGAGTCAGATCGCTACAAACACAGACTTATAAGGTCTTGAACGTGTTTGCCTGCTCTGATACCAATTGAAAAAGCGGGGGTACAACGACCTCACCCAATATTTCGATTAGCAATCTGTATGGACAAACTCCAATATACTTTCAAGAGAATCAACTAGACTCAATCTTAAGAAGGTATATCAAAGAGTTATATCTCTCTTTCTCGATTCAATTCTTACTCAAGCAAATATAAATCTGCGAGTCTAATTGAATACAAGAGAAATCACTTGAACGGTTCCAAAGACCAATGTTCAAGTATCAATCAATTTCAATCAACAACCAAAGATCGTATTTCCAATTGATTGATTCTAACGTACAACCTGTGATATTTCAATTATATAACAAAATATAATGCGGAATAGAAATAACACAGACACCAGAATTTTGTTAACGAGGAAACCGCAAATGCAAAAAAAAAAACCGGGACCTAGTCCAGATTGAACACACATTGATTTAAGCCTCTACAGACGCTAGCCTACTATAAACTAACTTCGGTCTGGACTGTAGTTGAACCCTAATCAATCTCACACTGATCCAAGGTACAATTATGCTCCTACGTCTCTGATCCCAGCCGGATACTATGCACTTAATTCCCTTAGATGATCTCACGGACAACTAAGAGTTGCTACGACCCAAAGTCGAAGAATTTAATAAACAAATATGTATCACACGGAAAAGTCTACAGTAATAGATAAATCTGTCTCCCACAGAAATACCTACGAGTTTTGTTCCATCTTTTGATAAATCAAAGTGAACAGGAACCAATTGATAAACCGGACTTATATTCCCGAAGAACAACCTAGTATTATCAATCACCTCACAATAATCTTAATCGACGCGGCGAAAGAAGATATTGTGGAATCACAAACGATGATACGAAGATGTTTGTGACTACTTTTATATCTTGCCTATCGGAGATATTAATCTCAATCCAATCGTTACGATTGTACTCAAAACGATAGAATCAGCAAGATCGGATCACACAACTACGAGAAAGTAGTATCGGTCTGGCTTCACAATCCCAATGAAGTCTTTAAGTCGTTAACCTAGTTTTCAATAAGAAACCTAAGGTTAAAGGATAATCGACTCTAGCTAATACAACTAGTATCACACAAGAGGTTTGGGGATTAGGTTTCCCAGTTGCTAGAGTTCTCCCTCATATAGTCTTTCAAATCAGGGTTTGCAATCAATGTTAGCTTGGTAACAAAGCATTCAATATTCACCGTTAGATGAAAACCTGATTAGATTCAAGCTGATATCTTTCAACCGTTAGATCGAAAACTTAGCTTGTTACACACAAATGAAATGCACGATTTTAGGTTTGTGTAACCGTACCCAAACATGTACATTTGTTGGTTCAACAATAGTTAACCAATACATGACTTTCGTCACTAGGTAAAGATGAACTTGGCCAAAGCAAAAGCTTACCAACACATATTTCGAGAAATAGATAGGCGAGATAAACTCGGCTCGAAATAGCAAATGTGTATAATCAAAGTCTATATAGCATAACGACTTTTGTCTCAAAACAGGAGATAAACACTACAAAAATGCTGATTTTTAGCCACGACCTTCTTGTCACAGATTCACATAAGTCGTGGCTATTGATGAGATGTTGCCACGGCTTAGGCTGGGGCGTGGCAGTATATTGCTCATTTGCCACGACTTATAGAGCATTTGCTACGGGCTGACAATAGATCCATATTTGTATGCTATGAATGTATTTATCGCATTTTAGTCACGACATAGTAGGCCGTGGTAACTGGTGGGCTTTTGCTATGACGAATCGTGGCTATGTTAGGTTGTTAGCAAGGAACTACCCATAACATAAGTAAGCACCAAATTTCCCGCCGATCGAGAATTTGGCCCACGATCTTAATTGGAAAAACCGAATTACCTAAGTAGTTCAAAGTAAACCTGCCACTTCTCCTTCTTATCCCCCCCCCCATCTCCTCGTTACTATCGATTTTTTTTCACTAAAAAAACCTAAATCTTGTAGCTTTCACTCCTTCTCGTGGAAAGAAAAATCCTAAACCTAACTTCGATATTTCTCCTACTCCAATTCTACAAGAGAATCATTCCCACCTTGTTATCAATTGTTTGCTTATAAAATCCTAAATGGTGTTAACTAACTTAACCCTAAATACCATTAAAATCCAATCAAAACTGAACCAATTTTTGGAGTTTTTTCCTTCTTTCTTCTCCAACGACAACCTGGATAATCAGAAGATCGTGTTACAAACCCTAGGTACTGAAATATCATAGGGTAAATGATATCTCCTTCTCTGTTTGCTTCTCTTGAAAATCTAGATTCTTCCATTTTTTATGTCTGGGAATTTAATTCCTTTGTTTAGTATGATTTTGTGTTTCAATTTTGAAATCTAATCTGTATTGGTTTAATTTTATAATTTATGGATATGGGATTTTGTAACTACAAGAATCGATGATTATAGGGAGCAGAGGAGGTAAGGAAAATAAGAGAGAATAAGGTCAATAGAAGTGGTGGCGGTGGTGTTTATTCTTTGCCTCATTAGAAAACGATGAAAGATTGGCTGTATTGCGAACTGTTCATGTAGGTAAATACTCATTCTGGTATGAAATTGTATGGACGGAATATTGAATGGTGGTTTTTTATAGAACCTGAATGTACATTACTCGGGGCATAGCCGTCAAAAGTGTTATTGTGCATGCATTTCTGATTTTGGTGGATTATATTTAAATTTACTGTCTACGGCAGTGTATGCAAATATTTTATCACTTCGACACACACTTGAAATGTTTGATTTTGGGTTTTCATGGCTAGTATATGTTGACAATAATTATGTTGCTTCTCTTTTGTCCTTTGAAACCTCTGATAGACTTGGTATGCTTGTGTTCCTGGTTAAAAGAATAGGACATAATTTTGGATGTTTCAATAGATAAGAAAAGATACATGCCACTACCTAGATAAGAGGTGTGACTCATCCTAGTATATTCATCTTTAGTGCATACATATGCTATTCAGTTCTCCGTACTCGAGAGCTGAAATTTATGACAGATGACAACCCAAATTTTGTATTATATTATCTTTTTTTTTTTGAGCGAGTATTATATGATCTAATGACTCTTTAATGGAAAGTAGCTAAGAAGTAATATTGGTATATGTTTTCATTTGTGTTATTGTGCCATTTACTGTATTTATTCATGGGTTTTCATATGATTTATGGTGATCTTGTTTGTTGTGTTGTTAGATATTGATCAAATATATACACAATTATTATACTGTGTAACCAGATTGGATTCTACTGAGGTTATATAAAGAATGTTTCTAGGTAATGTATTAAGCATTTAAGTAATGGGTACATAGATGAATTTGTTTTTATGTTTAATGTTCATATGGTTCATTGTTTTATATTCGTGTAAATAAATAACTGTGACTGGATAATGATCAATTATTCACACATATTGAATAGATGTTGTTGTCTAAAATGAAAAATTAGTTGTTGGAATTTCTGTTACACCGTTTTTCTTAAAGTTGCAAGATGTGAAGTTGATCTGTTGATGAAACTGAAGTGGCACATTGTTTGCAGGTTAAAGCATCCTTATTTCCGAAGTAACTTTGTGGGAACGATAAGAATGTTCTAGGCTTCTAATAATAAAGTCCTTGCTTTCATAGATTTCTTACTTCTTAAGCAGTCGTAGCTTTTGTATTACCCCAAGGTCTAAAATTTGGGTTCATTTTAGAGCTCTTCTTATCAAGGGGATTATATCTGCCCAGTGAGATCGAAGGACAATCAAATTGGAATTTCTTTTTTCGCAGAATAAGCTCGTCTTATAGTTGATCTGAATTTGCAGATGCTCATAGGAGTTTGGTGGGATATACGGATATGAACGATTTTACTAAGCAAGTCGAGACTGCAGGCATGAATTGTTCCATTTTGGAAACTCAAACATTTCATAACTCTTTATGATGCTCCTGATGCTTCCATATTCTCTTGTTGCAGGTTTTGGCTGAATCAGTTGACTCAGTGAGTGAGTTTGAAAATTGGTGGCTGAGCCAAAATCAATGAACTTCTGCATTACACGGAGAAACCCGAGACTTTTGTAGTACAAGCCCCTAAAAGTAGCTGACTTGTTCAATCATATTTAAGTGATAACAGTGTTTCAGAGCTTCAAGTGGTTAGTTCTGTTTTCTCTTCATAAAGTATTTTAATTTCTTTCTGAGTGATTTAATGTATTTTAATTTATTCAAGTGGTTAGTTCTGTTTCGGAGGTCCAAGTGGTTAGTTCTGAGTGATATAATTAATTTTGTTGTGTACAATTTACCCCATTATGTTTTTTAAGGCTATATCCTGTGTGCTTCGCCAAACAGACGAGATAGTGGTGGATAACCCCAGGTTCTTGTTAAGTATTGTGGTCGAGGATAGATCTTTCAGTAATTGTGTAGGCTTATACAACACAAACATCTAAGGTGTAGGGATCACATCTAATACTTTGTATTTCAAAATATATGAGCAGATGTACTCATTCATTGCAGTATGAATGCGTATTAGATTTATGTTCTGGAACACATACAATAATCTGGTCTTACTCATCTCTAATCTTCATTTTCATATTTACAACTAATCTTCGACTTGTATCCATCTTACTCTTCCAATGTAACAAAGTAAAGTATTTTCTGCTTGTCGACTTTCATTCTAAACATCTTCATTTTGATGAACATGGTACTTATATTTTCAGTAATGGTGTATCACTTTGCAGGTATTAGCTTACTCTGAAGCTACAGAATGACTAATGAGTGCTTCAGCAGGTTTTACTCATCTTTAATCTTGGTTTTCATATTTATAGCTAATCTTCAACATGTATCCATCTTTCTCTTCAGTCTGCAACAAAGTAAGGTTTTTTCTGCTTCTCAACTTTCATTTATAAACATCTTCGCATTGATGAACATTGTACCTTTATTTTTTAGTAATGGTGTATCACTTTGCATATATCAATTTTTACTTTTGGAAAAAGCTTAGCTTACTATGAAGCTATTGACTGACTAATGACTCGTGTTCCTTCAACAGGTCGTTCCCTACTGATTTATAAGACTGGAAGATATCATGTAACGCTTGCTGCGAAGAGAAGTAACTTTATACTTATGAGGCTATATTTCTGGGAACACATCAAAAATCATGAGTAGACCAATCTGCAAGTAAAGAAATGTTACGTCATCCATCTGATTTGCTCATTTTAATTTTATTATTTACTGTTCAACAATCATTTGTTGGAAACTCAACACTAGACTTGAGTTTCTGTTGGGTTTAGATTTTTTTTATGTTGCTTGAATGGAACCGGTTGCTTATTGAGTGTAACAAATTTTGACCTTGTAATTCTTTTTAGTAAATAAATGATGTTGTTGGAATAAGTGCAGCGTAATTAATCTCTTTTTACAGATAAATTTGAAACTATTAAGTACTAAGTATTATAACTGAGATACAAATAGTAGCATAACACATTAGCAAATAGTTTAACCAATAGCCACGTTCTGATAATATCCGTGGCAAATTACCACAAACGTGTGCATCGGTGCATCCTAGTTCTTAATCAGCCACGAAGAAACTTCGTGGCAAATGACCTTATGCCAATAGAGACGGGACAAAAACCGTGGCTGTCATCGTGGCAAATGGTATTAGCCACTGGAGTATTTGTTACGGGAACCTGGCTGTGGCAAATTACCTTTTGCCACGAATATTTGATCAATTGCCACGGTTTGTGAGCGTGACTAAAGCTCAATATTTTCGTAGTGAGAGTAGATAGACTTTTGAGTGATAGATAAGTTTAAGTCTCCACATACCTTTTAGTCGATGAAGTTCCACTAGTTCCTTGAGTAGTTCTTCATCTAGTATGATGATTGCCATGGATTTCTTGAGCTCAACTACACTTTCGATCCTAGTCCGAGACTTAGCTATAGTAGACTAGAAATCAAGACTTATAGTTTTGATCACTAACATTGACAAACATGATTGAGATAGCAACGCATGCGAGTTCGACCGAGCAATGCTCTAACAAATAGAGTTGATACCAAACAGATTTGTTGTTCTTTTACTGTTTGGAATACGAACCAAAGGAATTGTTCCAAGTACGTGACTTATTGATAGGTCGGAGGCATGGGAATACATACGGAACTAGGTGAACTATAGGTTTAGTTGCTTGGTCTCAACTATACGAAGTTAGGTGTAATTTTGTTTAGCGGCTTAATCATGAGAGTATTCAATGCCGGACAAGGTTTTGGGGCTTTTCTGCATTTGCGGTTTCCTCGTTAACAAAATATTGTTGTGTCATTTAATTTATATTTCCGCATTATAATTGTTTTATTATAATTAAAGTAAATTACACAAACATTAATTCCTATTTACTTGATAAGTGAATCCTATTGTGTTTGTTTAAGTCCAAACCTTTTTATCAAGTAACATACTTCGTTGTTGTATTGTCTCGATCTTGTATCCATAGAAGATCACACGAAGTGTGAACCGATTAGTTGCATTATCTCGACTCAGTCCATAGACAATCACTTTCGGAGAAAGGACTTATAGGTAGGAAAAGTTTTAGCTTGAGGTATATTTGTGTACCTTCGCCTTTTCAATTGGTATCAGAGCACGCAAACACGAAAAGATCTAACAATCTGTGTTTGATGTGATCCAACCTATAAGAATTGAATCTAATAGTCGATTCAGTTAACGTAATGACAGGATTTGACTACTTTATAAGATCGTGGTGGAAATCACGTATGAAGTATGTAATACTTCTATTCCTAAACATGTTAGGAATTATGCTAATGTATGTCTTGAGTGACCTACATAATCCCTTGACTGTCATAGGGTTGTACTTCATTATGTTGAGTAACAGTGATACAATGGCCTATGAGACATGTCATATCTTGAAAATGTATAAGATTGTACTCAATATTTTTATGAACATCGGCTATTATGTTCCGGCAAATTTAGGAATCTTGAATATATTTTGGATGGCCTACCAAAGTATACACATGTACATTTTCAGATCAAGGGCTGTCAATGTTTCGTTTTCTAGGATGCGATTTTGGAAAATATGTATTCCTACAAGGAATAAGTTTTCAGATAATAATTCTATTAACAATGGTTTGCTTCATACACCTCACAATTGTTTTAATGAAGCAAGTGAGCTTTTGAAATATTGCTAGTATTATGATTCTGATGGTATTTTTGACAAATATCATATCTTGTTCAAATTTATCTCTGTATACTCTAGTGAACTCTTGAATGAGATTCAAGTGATATTGCCACTTTCTGGTAATAAAGGAGTAAACTGGTTTTTGGACAAAAACATGGAATCAATCCAAAACAAAGATCCATACCATGAAAAAACGGTTTTCCAAAATAAAGACCTGGATATAAAATCGGAATTGTTTCCCCAAAAGCCACGGTTTCCGATTTTGAGTGTTTTTCCTAAAACTAGTTATTTCCGGATTTTGATATCTAATCTTCCTATAAAAGATAAACTCTTGCTATGTGTCCAAACATATTGGGGAAGATTAATCAAAACCGTAACTAGGGTTTTTCATATTTTCGTAAGTATGGGAAAGAGGAAAACAAGAGAAGAAATCTCTGGATTAGACAAGTTTGTTTTGAATCCTTTCATCCCCCCCGGGGAAGTTGAGAAAATCAAGTATCCTCACTTGATTAAAGGGAAGAATTCCCTTACAAACTTCGTAGATAACACATGTTATGAAAGATATCAAGCTTTGAAGGAAGTAAGCTTCACTGAAGAGAAGAGATTCGATCCAGATGTTTCAGAAACCAATTATGTGAAGTTTGTTCAAGACCGAATCTGGGGAAATATGTTCGGATTTGAAAACTATTTACCTGACATAGTAAGAATCTTTTATGGTAATATTCACAATATTAATCATGAAAAACTTACGTTTAGCACCTTGGTTGGAAGTACTTTTCTTCATGTCAACAGAAGATGATATCAGAAATCATCAACTTCAATGAGAATGGTCATATGATTACTAGTTTTGAAATTGAGCACGATAACATTTCGAAACTCATCACTGGAAAACAGTTGAATGGAAAAAGGTAAGGATGATAACCAAAGAAGTACCCTTACACTTGAGGATTTTCGGTAAACTCGCCGTACCAACACTCTTTGCTTGCTCAAGAGATTCCTCTCTATGGAATAGAGAATTTTCTGAAGTGTTTTATTACCTTCTTGAAGGCAAGAAACGGATTGATATTTGTGGAATAATTATCAATCAAATGATTAAAATCATTGAATCTCTCAATATCACAGGTTTCCATAGAAACCTTGGATATCCCTGTGTCATCACCAAGTTGCGTGAAAAAGCAATAGGGAACTGCCCTGTAGATAAGAAAGATACCAAAACTGTGTCTCAGGGAATTATTAACCAGATGAGTAGAACTCAAAAGGGATCAAGCATCTCTATAGTAATGGAGATCTCATGTTTCACATTTTACGTCTTGGGAGACAATTGGACTGTATTCAGAGACAGTTGATGTTTGCGTACAGACATGATCCAGAAACTCTTGAAGGAATCGTATGAGTTCCTTAAAGGAGAACAAGAAGAAGACTCTGAGGATTCAAAGGTGCAACCAAATGGAGTCTGACTTGACTTCAAGAAATAGAAAAATAGACATCAATTTTTGATTTCTTTCAATGATTGTATTAGTCTATTATGAATAAAATTATTTGATTTATAAATTTTCTTGTGATAGTTTTTGGTTTACATAGCCTGTGCTTGAATGCTTTTATCTTATTGCTATGTGTGTTTATGGGATGTTTGATTTCGGTTTTACTACCTTAATATTCAATCTCATAATATTGTGAACCCTTATGGTTTGGGTGACTTTTTGATTTAGCAGGATTAAGTTCTAGCCCATGGTGGTAGGATTTATCAAAGAATCATTAGGTGTTTTGGTAGAAACAATATGTGAAAAAGTCACAATATGTTGAATCGGTCTTGGTTTAGCATAAAAGCATATGTGTTTCGACGGTTTTCAACTTTTGCTTGCAATTGTTAAAACCGATTTTCAACCTTTCTCTGGTAAAGGTTGGTTGTTGTTATTCTTTTGTTTTTACATAAGGATGACAACATGATGATATTTCGATACCAAATCTCTCTGGAAGAAGATGTAATCATATTGGAGAAGTGGATGCGAAATTTGAGGTAACAATCTTGTTAGTTAATTGTTTTCCTGTTTAACAAAAGCCTGAGTTTATTTCATATATATTTATTGTTTTTGCTTAACAAAATTTCGGTTCAATTGATGTTTTATTCCATGATGTGTGTATGGATGTTTGTGTGATTCAATTGGTTCCTGTTAAGAAAAACTATTTTTATCTTGCTTTATTGTGTGGTATCAATTGTTTAGGCTTACAAAATTTCGGTACAATTGCGGTGCTTTTAATGTCCATGTTGTTTCAATTGCTTCCGGTTGAGGTGAGTAATTATGCAAGTTGATTTATTTGGTTTGTATGAATTATTTATGGCTTAACGAAATAAAAGGTTTACGGGATGAGTTGTTTAGTCCAATTCGATTCCGGATAAGAGAAATAAGTTAATTCTGATCTTAGTTAGACTTATCGAAGTGAGGTTTCGGTTATTCAAGTCTACTCGAATGCCTTAACAAGAAATGCTAGTTAACTAACCTAGTACTTGTCTTGCTTAAAATTGAAAGGTCTAAGTTTATGGATAATTAGAACCTGATGAGAAAAATAGAGTTATCTTTATTTTGGTCTTATCGAATTAAGCGATTATTTTTGTACAATCGGGTTAGTTGATTTTTGGTTTGCTAAACTAAAATGGAAAAAAAAAATTTGGACAATTGTTTCCTTGGTAACATATCAAAATAAAACTACTTGTAGTTTCAGTTTTGATATTGGTTATCAGAACATGGTGTGTGGAACCCTCGTGCCTAACTCTACAGATTGCAAGTCTATTTTGAGATTTGTAAGATTCTTTTCGTGTTGTCCTTTATTTTTTTCGTTTCTTTGTCATTTTGTGACAAAAAGGGGGCGAAATATATGGAGTAAACAAGTGATATTGGCATTGATTTTATATTGATTGGTATCGCTAAGGAAAAGAACATTGGTGCTTAAACGTTTTATCTAAACGAAAGAGTGAAAGCACAGACTAAGGGGGAGTAACATATCATATGAAATGGTATAACAAAGACGTGTGGATTGAATATCTACCTATCTTCCTTAGGGGGAGTATTAGCTTTGTTATATTAATGTCAACATTGGCATTTTCAAGGATTGAATTAAGCAGTCTACTGTGTTGTTGAATTCGGGAATCAAGCGTATGTGTAATGAATTCTTGTAATTTGTTTATCCATATGATGTAAGAGTTTTTTCACTAAAATTGACAAAGGGGGAGATTGTTAGAGCATAGCTCGGTTGAACCCACCAAGCGTTGGTATGTCAAGTTTGGTTGTCATATTTTAGTGAATTAAAACTCATGTTAAGAGTCGCTTGATTATATACTAGAGTCAACTTCGTATAGGTTAGGTTGAAAGTATTAGGATTTGAGACTTAAGTATTGTGAAGACTTGAAGATGTGAAGAAGCAAGGAGATACAACGACAACAATCATCCTTCCACTTGAGGTTAGTGATATTTGACTTGAACTGTTTCATTCCCTAACGTATCTTTCAAGTCGTGCATATTGAAAACAAAACTGCGAAGCATATTTGAACTCTAGATAGACATAGTATTAAGGAATACAATACGAGGTTTATTGCTTAACCATTAAACTTTGTAGATAAGACATCGCCATAATCGTTTGAATGTTATTGTGATTATGTATGGGTATGAGGTGAGGATTTCATCCTAGGGAACAATGTTTTACATGTGTTCTAAGGAAGTAAGTTCATAAAATTGTTTGTGAATCGAAAAGGAAATCGCCAGGCGTTTTTGGTTTTGTTATTCATTGCATATCTTATGAACAACCAATATGTGTGATTGAGTATAACCTTCACGACTTGTTTGTGTTCTTGGTAGAATTATTCACAAAGGCCTGACTTATGTATTGGTATGACTTTTATTAGTGAAATCGATCTTAAGTAATCACCTAAAATGGTTTGATCGGGTTTGTGATTTTATGTCTGACCAAATATGGGAAAGGGGAACCGATCCTAGTAAGAGGTGCAGTACATCACAAAGGGGAACCGATCCTTGTATGAGGTGCAACAAGGTTTATAGCATAAAGGGGAACCGATCCTATGGACATGTGCAACACATATAATTTAGATACCATATATATGTGGGGAACCGATCCTAGTACCTAGTCAACCGAATTTTGGAAAGCTAGTGTGACTATGCACAATACTCACATGGAAGGTAGAACCGAAACTTGTTTTGGTAGAACCGTTAAACCCATGATTTGTGGTTGAATGTTATTTGATCAATCGCATAGTTCTTGAAAGTCAGATGAACCAATTCTAAACTTTTTTGGAAGTGTGGAAAATCGGTTTCAAGGTTGTAAGAAAGAGAGCTTACAAAGTTAAGATGTCGACATACTTTGAACACGTGCTATGAATGTTTATTTCTTTAATTGTTCAAAGTTATTCCTTAATAGCTAAGGGAAGGAATCCCAGAATCGAAACATAAATAAGTTAAGAATCTTTTAATTAAGGTATTTAACTTCATTTTTTAGGAAAATAAGAATTAGTAATGTGTATTTACTAATTAGAGATTTTCTGAGAGATTTCGATCATTATTTTTGGACAGAGCATTTCCAGGAATCATGGAAACCGAATTTGTGCTTTAATGAATATCTTGAGAATATTTTCGGTTTTGGAAATTCCTTGGTGTTCAAACTTCCTTGTCTATAAATACTTGAAGTTTTCCTTTCTTGCAAACTAATCCTCCGTAACAACAAACTTCCTCTTTGTTGTGTTGTTACTGGTGTAGCCGCCTATTCAGAGAGGAGAGTAACCTAATTAGGCGAAATCTCTTACGACCGCTCAGTTTAAAGTCTTCTTTGGGATTGAGAATCTCTACGAGTACCGTTGGTGGGAAACTAGATAATTGCGGTTTATCTTTTGTTTTCATTGATTTGATTGACAATCGGTGGTTGAACTTTGATTGCACCTAGTTTTTTTATGCTTGAGAATCTTTTCTTCTGATATAAGATTCACTCAAACTAGTTCAGAGTTTCCGACAGGGATCTTCAGATTGTTGTTAGTTCTAAAGACGATCTTGTGATAATCCATTGTTAACAGACTCCGTTCTGTGCGTGATTGATCACAAGAGATTCAAGTGATTGTGTGAAAGTTTTTATTGAAGATCTAAGAAGATTTGAAGACGAAGAAGATATTGAAGATTTCTGATTTGTGGGTTCATAATCTTTGGTGTGTACAATACTTGTTTCGGTAAAAGAGGATCCAATTAATAATCGGTTTATCCTTGTGATAGATTGGATTGATTAATTAAGTAGATCGGCATCAACACAATTCTGTGGATTAATAGTGTTATTGGTTTAATCTTAAACGATTACCTCGGTAATTGAATATAAGATAGATCTAAGGACATGACGAAGGAGTTTATGTTAAGATAAACAGAAGAGCCTTTGTCCAACTCATATCACTTGATTGAATAGAGTTGATACCAAACATATTTGTTGTTCCTTTACTGTTTGGAATATGAACCAAAGGAATTGTTCCAAGTACGTGACTTATTTATAGGTCGGAGGAGTGGGAATACAGACAGAACTAGGTGAACTATAGGTTTAGTTGCTTGGTCTCAACTATACGAAGTTAGGTGTAATTTTGTTTAGCGGCTTAATCCTGAGAGTATCCAATGCTGGACAAGGTCCCAGGGTTTTTCTGCACTTGCGGTTTCCTCGTTAACAAAATCTTGCTGTGTCATTTACTTTATATTTCCGCATTATAATTGTTTTATTATAATTAAAGTAAATTACACAAACGTTAATTCCTATTTACTTGATAAGTGAATCCTATTGTGTTTGGTTAAGCCCGAACCTTTTTATCAAGTAACATACTTCGTTGTTGTATTGTCTCGATCTCGTATCCATAGACGATCACACGAAGTGTGAACCGATTAGTTGCATTGTCTCGACTCAGTCAATAGACAATCACTTTCGGAGAAAGGACTTATAGGTAGGAAAAGTTTTAGCTTGAGGTATATTTGGGTACCCTCGCCTTTTCACATACATTCAAGCCAATAAGAGGTAAAGGAGAAGAAACAATATGCAAAGGGTTAGAAAAACCTTGCACAATCTCTTGTAGCACTGGATCCTCTTCATCTTTGAAAAATTCAAGTGAATTATTCACCTCTTGTATATCATGGTCCTCTATCAAATCTTGCAACCATTCTTCGTCTGTTTCCGCCGTAACCAAAGTCTCGACATCAATATCATCATTACAATCATGTGCAAGCTCAATTGGGTCTTCCACAATATTGGTTAAACCGGTCATAGTCTCAACACACTCGTCTTCATCTTCATTTTCAGACTCACCGTAATAAGAATCGTCGTCGGTTTCCCAAACTTTATCACGACGTCGTTTAAGTTCCATACGAACGGTCCTACTAATTTCATCGACAAGCTCTTCCGAGGCTAGCTCCATCATCTTCCAACTTGTATAATTTCTGTAGAAATTTCTTGATGTTCACACGCTTACCACCATTGAGTACTCTTTCCCACGACTCTTTCCTTTGAAGGGTGAATGATCATAACTACGATCCGGAGTCGGGTAAGAAAAAGTGTTGCAGAAATAGGTTTGTGCGACGTTCTCTCTATCACGATCAAGTTGGTCTAGTCTTTGTTGCATGTCTTGTAATCCATTCATAACCTGTATACAACTTGAATAAAGCCAATTGGAACTAGAATTTTCCCATCTTGGTGCTTGACTTATATACCCACTACAAGATTGTTGTTGGTATGCATGAAAATCACCATAAGGATATCTAGGATATGAATCATAACCAATAAATTGGTTTTGATTGTATCCAAAAGTTGGTGAGAGATTGTCATAGTGTTGAGGAGGTTGAAAACTGTACCTGTTGTTCCAATATGCTCCTTCCATAATAAGCACTTGAAACAAGAGTTCCCAAAACTATGTCGAAAACCAGAAAATAAGAAAAACAAAATCAAAACTAAAAACAAAAAGAAACCAAAAACAAAAACTAATAACAATCCGCTGCCTCCCCGGCAACGGGTCGTTGTCGTAGGGGTCCAAAATAAATTACTTTCTCACTACTCAAAATTGAAAAAGCGGGGGTCTAACAACCACATCCAACAATTCGTTTGGAAATCTGAATAGACAAACTACAATATACTTTCAAGAGGATCAACTAGACAGTTAGACTCAATCTAGAGAAAAGTATATCAAAGAGTTTTGTATCTCTCTTTCTCAATTCAATCTGCAATCAGCAAATAGGAATTTGCGAGCCCGATTGAATATAAGAGAATTAACTTGAACGGTACCAAAGACCAATGTTCAAGGATCAATCAATTTCAATCAACAACCAAAGGTTGGATTTGCCAATTGATCGATTCAACGCACAACCTGTGATATTTCAATTATATAACAAAATATAGTGCGGAAAAGAAATAACACAAACACCAGAAGTTTTGTTAACGAGGAAACCGCAAATGCAGAAAAACCTCGGGACCTAGTCCAGATTTGAACACCACAATGTATTAAGACGCTACAGACACTAGCCTACTACCAATGAACTTCGGACTGGACTGTAGTTGAACGCTAATCAATCTCACACTGATTCAAGGTACATTTCATCCTATCTTCCATCAATATTTGCATAATGACATAGAATAGGCTTAACTTTTGTAATGTCAAAAGTTCATTCATTCTTTTATCAATACTTGCATATCGACATGTGAAAGACTTAACTTTTTGACAAAGTATGGGACAATCATAGTTCACGGACGCAAACACACATATCCCATAACAAATTTCAATATATAAAACCATAAAGATTAATACTGCAAAAATCATCTTCCAAACAACTTTAGAATTTAAAAAAATAAATGTAAAAACAATGAAGATGAAAACGTTGGACATAGCTATGTGTAATCACAATAATGGCTATTCCAAACTCTAGTTATTCTTCCTGAAAACACAAGAATAAAATTCTCATAAGAAGATTTACTAGACATTGAGGCCTCTGAAAAATTCTTTATCGTCCACGAACTCCTTGTCGTCAACATCCATGGGTACATATGGTTCGTGAAGAAAGGAGTCAATTCCAACAAATCTTCTAGGCTGAAGATATCGAACCAGTGCCTTCTGAATTTCAAGAGTTCTCAAAACAAAAGCCTTTATTTGTTGAATCTCCTTCCTTGTCTCCTTTAACTCTTCAAGAACATCAGAAAACTTCTGAGAATATGAAGGAACAGCTCTTGGCTTCCTCACATTCCTTCTTTTTCTTTTCAAAGTTGAAGGTATCGGAGATTTTTATTTTTCCTTCATGATTGATGGCTTAACAATCATATTAACATCTTTTCCATCAAAAGACATGATTCTTGGAGTATCCATATGCATATGAGTTTGTGAGAGGAAATCACAAAATAAGCTCAACAAGCAGTCTTTGATTGAAAAGAGTTTCAGAGAAGGAAAAGATATGTAGGGTTACGAAACCTATAAACACATAGGTTCATGGACACACAAATCTCAACCCTATAAAAGGCAGAATTGTCTATTTTAACCCTCTTTTTATTGACTAAACATGGAAGTTATTTCCAAAATCAATTAGATGTGAAAAGAAACGTGAATTCCAGACTTTGTTTAAACAAAAGAAAAATATCAAGACAACTATAGAATTTTCTTAAAGACTGAGGTGTGCAAGATCTTGTCTCTTTTTAATCAGGCACATGAGACAACATGCACTTACCAACACAATTTAAGTTGTGCTGAGATGAACAATAATTTGTCCATCATATCCCTTTTGATCGGAATTCATAGAACCCTGTTTCTCATACTTCTTAGACCACAAATTTCTGTCCAATGGTCTTATTTTTTCCTTGGAAACTAACTTCTTAGACGAAGATAAAATCTGACATACCTCAGCGGTCTTTTGAGCAAGTTTGAGCTTGTTTGCTAATCGATTTGCTCTTCGTTGAAGTTTGTTGACATGCCTCAATTTGTGTTTATACTTGTAACACTTTGATAGTTCATGACCTTTGAGTGAACAATATGAGCACGTCAATCTTTGATATAATTCTGGCATATGAGATGTGCAAGCTGCTAGACACATAGTGGAACCTGAAACATTACATAAAGAGTTTCCAATAGGAGGGCCAATTTTATCTTCCAGATTGGCTGAGTTTTCTTCTGAAAGAATATCAAGATTGTTGTATGTATTGATATAATTATCAAAATCAATATTTTCACAAAGAAGTGCAACACTTTATTTTTCGTCTTCATTAGAATCATAGTTGTCATACATTTCATCAAGAGTTGCAGCAAGACCTTTGTTCCCAGTGTATTTCTTTCGATTTGGACACTCATTTGCAAAATGACCAAAACCTTTACACTTAAAGCACTGAGGCATTTCCTCGTCATCAATTTCATCATTATCCCTATTTTTAGGAGGAACACAATTATGGGGTTTATCCGATGACCTGGATTTGTCTCTAGAGAACCGTTTACTTCTCTTCAAATATTGACTTGAACTGTTTCATTCCTAACGTATCTTTCAAGTCGTGCTATACTGAAAACATAACTGCGGATCTGTATATACTGTACATATTGTATAATGCTCAAGTGATGTGACATGATCATAATAGTATGATCATAGTGTTAGGGAATTAGACTACGAAGTATAACGCTTATCTTTTGAACTTCGTAGATATGACATCGACATAATCTTGTATATATTGTTATGATTATGCGAATGGGTTATGGTGAAGATTTCATCCTAGGAAACAATGTTTTACATTTGTTTAAAGGAAGTACATTCATGAAATTGTTTTATGAATCGAAAGGGAAATCATATGGCTTATTGGTCCGGCTATTCATTGTAATTCTTTGGATAACCAATATGTGTGTGATGGTAGAATCGATCTTAACTTATGTTATGTATCTTGGTATAACTAATCACAATGATTGACTTATGATTTGGTATGATTGGTTTTTATTAATTGGTGTAACCGATCCTAAGTAATCACCATGTGTTGGTATGATCGATCCTTGTAATTGGTGTGACCGATCCTAGTAGTTAGTGTGACAGATCATGAGTATGTGTAATCGATCCTTGTAATTGGCGTAACCGTTCCTGGTAACTGGTATGACCGATCACAAGAAATACCATGTGTAGATGGAACCGATCCTTGTAACTGGTATAACCGGTCCTGGTAACTGGTGTGACCGATCACAAGTATTTCCATATTGAGGTATAACCGATCCTAGTGATTGGTAGAACCGATTGAACCCATGTATGTGATTTGGTATTTGATCAATCACATAGTTTTCTTGGAATACAGGGAAACCAATTCTAAACTTGTTTGGAAGTGTGGTATGACCGATTCCAAGAATGTAAATCCATGTAAATATGAAATAAGGATTTACGGTGAAAAAATGTCAACATACTTTGAACACGAGCAGTAACTCTTATCATTTATTGTTCAAAGATATTCCTTAGTACGTAAGGTGATCCTGTACCGAAATAAATTGAGAATCTTTTAATTAAGGTTTTTGGTTTTATATGCTTTAATTACCAGCAATTAAATGAATATCTCTAGAGAATAAAAATTAGTAATGTGCATTTACTAATTGGAGATTTTCTATTGAGAGATTTCAGAAATATTGGACAAGCATTTATTGGAATTATGAAAACCAATTTTGTTATTCATTGCATATCTTGAGAATATTTTCGGTTTTGGAAATTCCTTGGTGTCCAAACATCGTTGGTCTATAAATACCTAATTTTGCATTTCTAGCAAACCATCCTAAGAGCCAGGAAAACTTCATTTCTTGTTGTTTCTGGCGGGGCCGTCTATTCGGTGAGGAAAGTATCCTAATTAGGTGAAATCTCTTACGACCACTCGTTTAAATACTTCTGTGGGATCAAGAATCTCAACGAGTACCGTTGGCAGAAAACTAGATAATTACAGTGTTATTAGTTTTCGATTGATTTGATTGACTAACGGTTGTTGAAACTTTGATTGCACCTAGTTTGTTTATTCTTGAGAATCTTCTCTTCTGATATAAGATTCACTCAAACTAGATCGAAGTGTCGAAGGGATCTTTAGAACTGTTTGTAGATATAAAGACATCTTGTGATAATCCGTTGTTAACAGACTCCGTTCTATGCATGATTGATCACAAGAGATTCAAGTGGTGTTGTGCAGGTTTAATTGAAGATTAAAGAAGATTTGAAGACGAAGAAGATTTCTTATTGGTTTTCGTATCTTGTGAATTGTGCACAAACCTTGATCGACTGGGATCCAACTAGAATCGGAAATATTTGATTGGTTAGTTGCGCGAGATCGGCATAGCTTTATAGTTTCTCTTTGAGATCTATATTGATTGATTGCGAATCTATACTTGACTATTTTGATAGTTAAAGTTAGATTGATCTAACCAGGAAAAGGAGTTTATTAGATTAAACGGAAGAGCCTTTGCGTGTGACTTAAGACATCTTTATCTTGAAAAGAATCTAAGGAGTTGTTACCAAATAGATTTTTTGTTCCTATACTGATTGAATACGATCCAAAGGAATTGCACCAGTGCGTGACTCTTGAAGTCGGAAGCGCAGGGATACCAAGGGAACTAAGTAGCTAGGGGTAGTCTGCTTGGTCTCAACTATACGAAGTTGGTTTAGATTTTGTATATCGGCTTAATTCTGAGAGTATTCAAAACTGGACTAGGTCCTGGGAATGCTTTTGCGGCTTCCTCGTTAACAAAATCTTGTCGTGTCTTTTACTTTGATTTTCGCATTATAATTGTTATTATAATAAAATACACATACGTTAACTCCGACATACTTGATAATGATCCTATAGAGTTTGGTTATTACTGAACCTACTATCAAGTATCACACTTTGATTGTTGTACTGTCTCAATCTCGTATCCACAGATGATCGCTGTCGTATGCGTCAAAAATAATATTACTTTCTCACAACTTAAAATATATAATATAGCAAGGGTAAGAAAGGATCGTTCCCACAGAGAGGTTTTTTTTTTTGCTAGGTCAAAATGGTTTATTAAAGCAAAAAAACTTAATTACAAGAATTACAAAATTGGAGGCTCTAGGCCTCCCCACCCGCATAAACCAAAGGGTCAAAAAACTCTAAAAACTCATAAAATAAGCTCCTAAACACGAAAAAACATGCAAAAAGAAGAAAACTAGAAAATTAAAAATGTTTTCGTCCCTTATTTCCAACTCTAAATTTCTTCTTCTTGGGAATGAGACCAGCAATAATTTGAGCCAAATCATAGTCTCCATAAGACTCCTTGTAAACATCTTCATAATCATCATAGGTTTCATTATAGTCATAATCCTCTCCATTTTCATCTGAAGAATAATTACCACCCGGAACAAGCTTAATAGGAGATTGTGCTTTCTTCTTAGTTGACATTCTATCCATTTGCTCCTTTTTTTCCTTGAAATACTCTTTTCTAAAGGATGAATCTCTAATGAAATTAGCACGCACTTCATCAATCTTAATGGTGCTGGCCTCCTCTAGATCCTCATTTGTCAAAATATTATTCATATCAAAAACACATTCGTCCAACTCGATTAGGCTAGGATTTTCTTCATTGGACCTAGAATTCGTAGCCATGATTTTCGCAGCTTGCTTGGCCACTTTTCTAACTTGTTTCCTTGCTAGAATATCTGCATCAACTTCACCCCAATCTTTTGAACCTATACTATTATCCGAGTCACTAGAATCATCTTGTTCCTCCTCCACCAAAGCCTTACTAGAATCATTAGCAAGGCCTAACTCAGATGCCAAGGCACCATATTTGTTATTCACCACTAATTCTGTTTGAAAAAGCGCATCCACAAAAGGAGTTTCAAAAAATTTAAATTTAAACGGGGTACCTTTGCTTGGGGAGCTCTTACCCTTTACTTTTGTCCAATCCTCTTTCGATGACCCTGATTTAGTAATCAAGCCTTGAGAATTATTCACGACCTGATTATCATCTTGCTTGGCCTGAATATTCTTATTCACAGACTCTTGTTTTGAAGAAGATTCTAAAACCGAGTCTTCTACGGACCCTGGCTTTGTATTCAGACCATGAGAGATATTCACGGCCTGAGTATGACATTGCACGGACATAACCTCAGAGTTTTCATTGGACACGGGTTGTTGCTGAGTTTCCAAAACCAAGTTGGATACGGAACTTACCTGATTATGCTTGGATACGGTCTCAGTGTTCTTTTTGCGCACGGAAGTTGGCTGAATCTCCAAGCCAGATTCCAAGTTATTTCCTGACTCTTGCCTTATCCCGGTTTGAACTTGCGTAACATCTACATTAACCTCAGTAGCAGATTTAGTTCGTGCAGCAATATCTTTTCTCGCAGCAATATCATTCTTACACTTGATCAATTTGAGCTGTGCTTCCCTATATTCTACAAAAGAGTTATTAATCTCTTCCTCCAACAGTTTATCCTCATCGCACTCTTGAACTGGAGTATCCTTAGAAACAAAGTTACTATTTGTTGCCACTTTTGTCACATTCCCCTTCCCGGACTGAACACCTTCCCTTGCTGCAATATTGTTAATGTTATCTGCATGGTTTTCATGGGAAACAATAACTTCAGAATGATATTTTTTTACTTGCCACTCTTTTTTGTTTTTTGGATTGGTAACTACAGTATCTCGTTTCCCATCCATAACTGAACTCCCTAATATCTTACGAGCTGCAAGACAACTCTCAAACTTGTGCCCCATAAATTTGCAATGAGTACAAAACTTTATATTCTCAATATCTTGTATTTCAACATACTGCCAGAATTCTCTACCATTAGATTTTAAACGTATTCTTTTATGAATAGCCTTTGCAAAATCAATATCAATCAATACCGCAAAATAATTACCAACATCTTGATCCAAAGTTTTCTGGTCTATAGCAATAGGCTTACCCAGAACTCTTGCAATAGATAATAGAATTTTTTTGTCCACAGTTCAATGAATAAGCCAGGAAAACTCACCCAAACTGAAGCGTGAGAAGTATTCTGCCTTTCCGGATCAAAATTAGGGTAAAAATTCATAACCCTAAGCGTTTGTTGTTGAACCTTCCATGAATCCCCATGCCAGACACGCTCCTTATCCTCCATAGAAATCAACTTGATGATGAAAAACCCTTTAGTCATAGGAACAAGTTTGCATCTACCATTACTGAAACCCCATTTTCTTCCAAACTTTTTTGTACATCACTAATTTTCAACCCTTTAAAATTCAGCCTTCCAATAAGACTAAACTGAAAAATATCACGACCCTCTTGAGTAAGTTCTATTGGTAAATCAAGCACTGGTTCATCAAGATAAAAAGAAGCTTCAGGGAGGGATAATAAATCTGAATCCGTTAACACATAGGGTTTTTTACCCTTAACTAAATCAGCAAAAGACATAGTTTTAATCCCATGAGGATTCATAGATGAATCAGAAGTTTCCCCCATCTTTAATCATCAAAAAAGATGATAAAAGATGAAGAAATCACGTGAAAAATATGAAAACCCTAGAGAAAAAATTCGCCAATTTTTGGAGAGAAAAAATCGCACCTTCTCTGGAAAGCTCGCTCAAAAAAATTGACAAAGAGAAGAATTAAAATGATCGCCCACCGTGGGATTTGTTATTATCATTCTTTAACGAATCTCCTAGCTTATAGATCCCAGTGCTACAGAGTGTAATTAAATTTAAGTTTTTCCGTTCCCACAGAGAGGACTAGGTTGTCAATATGTTTTGGTATCTTAAGCAAACAATGGGGGGATGTTTTGTTTTTATGAAACTAAAAATAAATAAAAGCAAACAATAAAGGTAGACGAATCAAATCGAGGATGCGAAAATATTGGTTACGGATTTCATCTTCATTCACAAACATGTTTTCTACACAATTACTAGAATTGATATTTTAATCTCAACTTTTACCAAAAGTCCTAGGATACCTTGATCGCAAGAATATCCCGCTAATTTCCTCTTGTCATCAACCAACACATTAAAATATGCGAAAGTGAATTCTTCCTAGAAAGCAACCTAAAGTGTAAAATCACAATTAAGTTTAACTCCCTAAGCGCACTAAAATCTATGAAATAAGACTAATCAATGCAAACGAACGTGTAAAAGCATTAATCCGTTTTAACAAAGGTTATCCACTTGTGACTACTAGGATGTATCACAACAAGCAATACTCACAACTATGCTACTTGTATTCAAGGTGTATCACGATTACTTATAATAAACCCTAAACTAGCAATAGATATGATTACGAGTTCTACCAATTTGCAACTTGACAAAACTAACAATCAATCATACATGGCGATATTTCTAGCGAATCATAATCGATAATTCTGAGACAAAACTAATTTATTGAATGAAAACCCATATTTGGAAATCCAACTTATTCCTTAACCAATAATAATATCTAGGTACTCATATTCATGGAGTTCATAACAAGGAGAAAAATAAGAGTTCCCATCTTTCTGAACCCTAGAACAAAAGTAGAAGAGAAGATAAGAATATGGAGATCTCCTCATAAACCAACAGCAAACACAAACCCTAGATTTTCTGTTCTTCCTCTATGAAATCGAGTTCAACCTCATCATCACAGCACCAATTCTTATTCTTCTCACCCTTGAAAAACAACCACAAGAACCCATCACCTAATTCTTCTTAATCATCTCTCAATTTTTAGTTTAGTGGAATCGCTCGACAACAGCAATGGAGCCGCCATTGATTTCAGGGAGAGGAGATGAAATAAAAGCTAATCTCTCGGACTTTTGGGTTATGTGTAGGAAAAGGAATTTATTATTGGCACCCCTCTTGATGATTAAAGGCTAACAAGATCATACATAGCTTGTCGGTTTCAGAGAACCGACAGCCTAATTCCTTGTTCAATTGTGATTCTAGGAGACTGCCAGTTTAATTTCCTGCATAACTCCTCTTGCTCCAAATAATGCCTGTGAATTGATCTTTTTGCTCTTTTCACTCCAAACGGCTAATTTCTCCTTCTTTTGCTCCATATGACTCCAAAGTACCTAATAACCTCAAAACCAAACATAAGATACATATTTTACAACAAACTCACAAAGAAAGCATAGACAATATATATAACACTAGGTGTTTTACAACACATATCAAATTCCCCCACACTTAGATTTTGCTAGTCCTCGAGCAAATCAAACAAAATAATTCTAAAACATACATACAACTCCGTGTCGTCGAGGCTACGGTTAATCTTAGCATGAATAACATGCCTTTGAACCCTTAGGTGTCCCTAGTGGACGAGTTATAGTCTCGTGAAGGTTTACAAGAGGTATACCTACAAAACCTTTACTTCCAAAATCCAGCTACTTGTGACAATTTAATGACACTAAACATTGTTTATTCGATGTCATACAGTCAATGATTACAAGAGGAAGTACCCACTTTCAAATCCAATTCAAAATTATTAATATAGCTTTATTCGGAAAGTTGAACACAACCACAATACTCGGAATCTAATCAACCACAATCACATGAAAAGATTAAGAAGATGGATAAAGAAAGTAGATGGTGGCAGACTATTGACTAAGGTGAACGTTGTTTCCCATATCTGTCTGAAGGTCACTGCCAAAACAAACCTAAAAATCCTATTGGATTGAGTTACTGGTCTGATTCTAATATCAACACAGCTGGCATATACAAGGGAACCAGCGGTCAACAAACTTAATTTTAGATCAATTCACTGGCATATACAAGGGAACCAATGATCGATTTTATTCAACACAATAATAGTATTTTTCTTCTTTTTCTTTTCTTTTTTCGATTTTTTTTCATTGACATCATGATTGGATCTTGTGGATCCAAGCGCACGTTTCTTGTCAGCAGATTACATGATAGTTCTCTTGGATCCTGCACTCCACGCTTGCTTAGGCGACGGAGACAGGGAGAACACACACATATTGGTTTATCCAAGTGTCATATTTATTCCTTTTGGTCAATTGGTCGGTCTCTTTTTTTTTCTTCTTTTTTTTTGTAGTAACTCAATCACTCTATTTTATCCTAGCAGTGATAACAATTCGATGTTTGTGGCCCACCAATTCACTTAGAGAAACAATAGATAAATATGGAAAAATAAAAATAGAACGTGATATGGTGACGACTCCGAGATATGGTGACAACTAACATGTTATTTTATATTTTTTTCATTTTACATGAATAGACTCTACTAATGGGTTCCTCAACTCCTACAACCACGATGTTTCCATTAGTGTAAGGCACAAGTTGCTAGACTTTCTCTTCTTTGTTTTTTTTTTT
>NW_020645971.1:6875466-6896390 GCF_003573695.1 Papaver somniferum | reverse complement strand
TTTTTTAGTTTTTCTTAAAAAGGCTAAAAACTCTATATGCAAAAGACGCCCCCACACTTAAACTTAACATTGTCCTCAATGTGAAAAACCGAAAATTCTGAATTCTGACGTAGCAGCAGATAAAACACAAAAACTGTACAAATTGGTAAGGAATTTGGCAAAACACTATTCATGAAAGTTGTTCGCCTACGTCTTTTCTACAAAGTGTCAAAAGGGCACAGTGTTTCAATAAATGGTCTGACAGTTATGGTCTCTGGACTGAACTACGCGCAGTCTGAAATTTTCTGACAAAAAAGGTATTCGTCATCATTTTCTTCTAAAATAGATTATGGACTCAAGGAAATTAAACATGGGGATGCAAATATGATATGAAAAACAAAATATAGAAATACAAACTCAGTTGGTTGCCTCCCATTTAGCCCTTAGTTTAACGTTTTTAGCCCGACTTTCAAGACGAATTCCCCATACACCAATAATCTGAAAAGTTGGGGGTCCACCCATAACACCTGTTTTGAAAACACTAGCTTCGCACACATATTAGCACAATAAAATAAAAACGAAGCTATTAACCGATAAAAGTTTCCCCCACACTTATTCTTGTCCACACTTGGAAGTGTATAAAGAATATAGAAGTTAGGGACTACCACAGTTTCTTGTTCCAAAACCTGCATAGTATGAGAATCAAGTATCTCTAATGGAAAAAATCGAGAAACAAAGTCATTCAACAATATTCTCGAAGCACATACATTCAAACCAATAAGAGGTAAAGGAGAAGAAATAATAGGCAAAGGGTTAGACAAACCGTGCACAATCTCTTGTAGCACGGAATCCTCTTCATCCTTGAAAAATTCAAGTGAACTATTCACCACTTGCATATCATGGTCCTCTATCAAACCTTGCAACCATTCTTCGTCCGTTTCTGCCTTAACCAAAATCTCGGCATCAACATCTTCATTACAATCCTTTGCAAGCTCAATTGGGTCTTCCACAATATTGGTCATATCGGTTTCATTCTCAACACAATCCTCTTCGTGGTAAGTCACATACTCTTTTCCGGATCCAAATTTTATTATAAGAAACTTTTTTAGAACACTCAAAAATGCAGCATCCTCAAGCTCCACCCTTTGAATAGGCTCTTGATCATTATTAAGATCAATGCTTGAGTAATCTACACAAGTGCCATCATAGTCCTTTTCATCTTCATCTTGGTCCCAGAATTCCATTGTACACCTTTGGGTAATGTCACCATGAGTTGCTTCAAACGACGTATCTTCATAATCATCGTCAATTTCATAGCTAACATAAGATTGGTTGTCGCTGAATTTAGTGTTGCTAACCTCAAACTCATCCTTTTGAATAGGCGAATGATCATTATTAAGATCAAGAGTTGTATTACCTACACAATTATCAACGAAAGTCCCCAAAGGTTGGCCTTTTTCAACATTAGCAATTAATCAAATATTCATCACACACCACATGCACATTAGAATAATTATTGCTTTGAAAACAAAATTCTTCTTCATACCTTTCTTCCTTGTATTCATCAATGCTTCTTCGTAAGATAGCCATACCTTCACGAAGTTCTTGGAGTTGCTCGTTTGTAGCCTCTTTATCTTTTTGAAACTCTTGTCGTAAAAAGTTGTCTAACAAGTTAGAGACTTGTAGTTCACGAGCATAAGAATCCTCCAATCCTTGTGGTTGTTCACACACATACCCGCCATAAGGTTGTTGAGGAAAACCATAAGGATCCATGGAATATTGGTCATAGCCAATGAATTGGTTTTGATTATACCCTTGGAATTGTTGGAAGTTGTCATGTTGTTGAGATTGTTGGAAACCGTATCCATTGTTCCAATATGCTCCATCCATGAGAAATAAGTACCTGAAACACGATTCTCAAAACAAGGTTAAAAACCAGAAAATAAAACAAAACTAAAACAAGAAAATAAGAAACCAAAAACTAGTGACAACCCATATTTGGAAATCCAACTTATTCCTTAACCAATAATAATATCTAGGTACTCATATTCATGGAGTTCATAACAAGGAGAAAAATAAGAGTTCCCATCTTTCTGAACCCTAGAACAAAAGTATAAGAGAAGATAAGAATATGGAGATCTCCTCATAAACCAACAGCAAACACAAACCCTAGATTTTCTGTTCTTCCTCTCTGAAATTGAGTTCAACCTCATCATCATAGCACCAATTCTTATTCTTCTCACCCTTGAAAAACAACCACAAGAACCCATCACCTAATTCTTCTTAATCATCTCTCAATTTTCAGTTCAGTGGAATCGCTCGACAACAGCAATGGAGCCGCCATTGATTTCAGGGAGAGGAGATGAAATAAAAGCTAATCTCTCGGACTTTTGGGTTATGTGTAGGAAAAGGAATTTATTATTGGCACCCTCTTGATGATTAAGGGCTAACAAGCTCATACATAGCTTGTCGGTTTCAGAGAACCGACAACCTAATTCCTTGTTCAATTGTGATTCTAGGAGACTGCCAGTTTAATTTCCTGCATAACTCCTCTTGCTCCAAATAATGCCCGTGAATTGATCTTTTTGCTCTTTTCACTCCAAACGGCTAATTTCTCCTTCTTTTGCTCCATATGACTCCAAAGTACCTAATAACCTCAAAACCAAACATAAGATACATATTTTACAACAAACTCGCAAAGAAAGCATAAACAATAGATATAACACTAGGTGTTTTACAACACCTATCAACAGACGATCACACAAAGTGTGAATACCTAATTTGTTGTATTGTCTCGAATTTTTTCATATACGGTCACACTTGATAAGAGGACTTATAGATTGGCACAAAAAGATTGTGATGTATTTTGGTACCCTCGTCTTTTCAATGGTATCAGAGCAGGCAAACACGAAAAGATCTAACAATCAGTGTTTGGTGCGATCCAACCTATAAGAATTGAATCAAATGGCTGATTCAGTTAACGCAGTAGCAGGATTTGATTACTTCAAAGACTCGTGGTGGAAGACGGAATGAAGCATATGATGCTCTTGTTCTTGTCTAGGAATTGGGATTATGTCTATGTATGTATTGATCGACTTAAATAATCTCTCGGTTATCATAGAATTGTATCTCATGGTATTGAATACTAACAAGTTTAGTAACAATGGTACAATATTCTATGTGACATGTTTTATCTTGAAAATGCATAAGATTCCACATAATATTTTTTTATATATGAACCATGACTATCTTGTTCTTGAAAAATCTGGGATCTTAAATATATTTTGGATTGGTTACCCAAATATATATATGTACATTTTCAGATCTAAGATTGTCAATGTATCGCTTATTAGGTTGCGATTTTGGGATCTTTGTGATATCACAAAGAATGATTTTTCAGTTAATAATTCTATTAACAATGGATTGCTTCATACACCTCACAACTATTTTAATGAAGCAAGTGATCGTTTAAAGTATTACTGGATTTGTGATTCTAAAGATATTTTTTACAAACATCTTGTTATGTTTAACTGTATTTCTGTATACTCTATTGGAAAATTCTTAAATGAATTTCAA
Source organism: Papaver somniferum (assembly GCF_003573695.1). Taxonomy (NCBI): domain Eukaryota; kingdom Viridiplantae; phylum Streptophyta; class Magnoliopsida; order Ranunculales; family Papaveraceae; genus Papaver; species Papaver somniferum. Next base: position 6,892,835 of record NW_020645971.1, on the reverse strand, counting down.
AATTTATCTAAGCTATGGTAACTATAGTGTTAACAAATACTTGGACATAAATATAAAACTGATTCATAATTGTTGATGGTGGATTTTTGACGAAGGTCATATTCATAAAATCACATCGGAAATCATGTATCTATGATCGGTATCAGAATAATAAGAAATTTGTATCTTCACAAGGGGTGAATCGCAGTTCTGTAATATCATGGCAGTGATAACGTATAATAGCAATACTAGGGTTCCTGAGGCAGAACTTTTAATATTTTATGTATTTCATGATTAAAGCTGAAAGACTCAGTACATTTTTTATTGAATTCAGAATTCATCTCTGGTGTCTTAATACCCAGAACAACGTATGATGCTGATCACATCATATCTGAATGCTCCTACACATATTGTATGCTGGTATAGAGCAATGGATTAATTAAATCTAGTCGCAGTATTCATCGGATTGAATTCCTAGATATTACACACTAATTGAACCCTAAATGTTCACCTACTCATTATCCGTGGCTTTTCTCGGTCGAATTCCATGAAAAGTAATGGATATTTACCTTTCGGGCATTTGGGGCATCCCGAGTAAGCCCCGAGCAAGAGGCACAGGTGTATTTAGTGTAATGCTCAAAGGAGCATTCATGGAAGAACTAGGATTGGAAGTCTAATTAAATAAGGAAAGGGGAGAGATAAAATAATAAAATAATAAAGGAACCATGAGGGTGGGCCTACACAGCTAGCCGACCCTCCCCTCTTTTCCTTATTTTATTATTGTTATTATTAGGGTTTTCCTCTTTCAAGGATTCCTCTTTCAATCAAAACTCATGAAACTTCCATATTTTTCTATGAACCATGTGGTTAGCAAAGAAAGTGGTCCCGTAACCATCATGACTTGTCCTTCTACCAACATGAGAAATATTAAAATAATATTATTTTAATACATTTAATAGTGGTCCTTCCACCACTATTAAGAGTTTCAGTTAAACTCAAATTCTTCAACACGGTAAAGTCACCATGACCGGTCATGGCCGGCCCTTTGGCTTGTAGAATCCGGTCCCACCTCTCTTGATGATTTTTCACCTAATTAATCATCCAGAGTCCATATTTGGTTCAAACTCCTTTCTGCAACTTGGAATGATGATCCACTCACCATCACATGGTCCCACGACCACCAAGGGCCGGTTTCACACCTCTTGGTCGGTCCCTCCTCTCTCTATGACTAGGTCCTACTACCTATTGCTCAGTCAAGAACAATTTAACAATGATTAAATAATATCATTTTCACCAATTGCTCTGCAAAGGAGTTTGGTAAATGCTCAGTCTAGCATCCAAAGTACTACATGGTCAGTCCATCACTAGTAGAGGCGGTCCCTCACATCCATTGATTGACTCTCAGTCGAGTATCCATTGATCTCCGTTGATCATAATTAGGGTTTTGGACTGAATGCGATGTCTAGCATAATTCTGAACATGTTCAAACACCAATATGTTGATATTGATCCAACAATCATTGTTAAATTAATTAAAAATTATTCGGTTAATATTTTTAATTAATATCTTATTTGGTCTTGCTACCAATAATTCATGAATCTAGCAGTATTTGCTCTGACTAGAAATACTTGCTATAAATATCAATGTTCCATCTGGAAATACCCTAACTGATTCAACTATCAATGGGTCACGGCCAACAAGGTTCAGAACCGCCATATCTGGCAATGTTGATTCAACTATCAATATTTGAGAATTTAATACTGATCCAGCTATCAGTATTTTATTGGTTCATTAACCAACATCTTGATTCTTCAGTCGACCATTATTTTAATATTAAAATCTCTCCTCGTCATTCAACTGACTCATGACACATGGATCGAGAAAGACCTTATATGATCATTCAGTAATGATTATTTTCACAAGTGCTCAGTGCACTAACATAATAGTTTATGATTGATCCAACAATCTCATAAAACCGTCATTAAATCATTCGACTATCATTACTGCTTCAACTAGCATAATGATGCGTCATGATCATCAGTGACCTAATTCAACATCCATGGTCTGCAGAGCATGTTGCTGTTTCAACATTCCATGCTTTATCCATCACAATCTTGAATTTCGTCTGTTAAGTTCATAAGACTCATAGTCTTAGGTCAAATATTGACCACTCACATATGAGACATCAATTCACGTCAGATGGAGGGATATCACTAGGTTTTGGTCTGGAGGTTTACAGCACGTGCGATGTGAAGTACATCTATAGTGAGAGTTGTGGTAAGTCGTGATAGCATTTAAAGGAGAAAATGGAAAGTGAATGGTCGATCAACCAAGTCATCCATGCAACGTGGAAGAGGTTTCGACATGATCTCCCACTTCTCCATCTTTTCACTTCTTTCAACCGTCACCACTTACATGAGATTGATGTGCTGCTATAAATAGGTTTCTGAACCTATGATCTGATAACTAGCAACAACTAAGACTCATCACTGTCAAGTTATCAAACACATTTAGAAGATTTCTCTCGTCTACACAAAGAATCATCTTTACAGCAGTTCAACACATCACATCACCTATAGATCAATCTCCATTGATCTCCAAACAATCTCAGCTTCCCTCCCTACAGACCGACACGTCTCCTCCTCTTCTGACCGAATTGAACCTGGAACAACCATTGTCTTCGATTAGTCCAGGGTTTTATAGATTAGTCTCTCGAATTCAAAGTACTCCCGTGCATTACATTTGTTTAAAGGTTCAGACGATTCACAACTCCGAGAACCTGCTTCAGCGAGCACTTGCCTCCTCCACCACTTTTTACCAGAAAACCTGTGCGTCGTTTTCACCCATCAACAAATTGGAGACCACAGTGGGAGATTAATCTCTTGGTGGCAAATTCAATTCTTCGAGATTGTCGGTCGTATATCAGATTCAACTAAGCCCAATCAAAAACTTTCGAACAACATTGTTCCTCTTCTCAACACTCATTCTCCTACGACGGCTAACGGAGAAATCCCAACCTTGGACGAGTTAGCACGAATTCGAGGAATCCACACTAGGAATATGGATCTTATCAAGGAGACAATATACAACATACTCGATCTTATTGTTATGATAACGAAAGACCTGAGTAAGGCCTCTGCACGTGACTTAGGTCTTCCAGCACGGAAGAAGAATTTCTCGACAGATGACTCTCCTCAGATTGATGGTTCCACCACATGCGAGAAGTCTGTATGCCAAGAAGCCACCTGCTTGATCAAAGATATGTGTGAACTTCTACACTCCTCGAAAGATCAACGGGCTAAGGTATTCACCACGCTCAGCAGAGTCTCTTCTGAATTACCGTTGGTCCCTTCACCATCATTGGAAGTCATAGAGGCATCTATGATGGGTGACTCTTCAATAAGCAACATTACTTTCTCTGAGGAACATCGGATGGTGGAAGAAGGACATAATCGGGCTATGTACGTAACTGCACTCATAAATGACTTTGAGTTTAAACGAGCTCTCATCGACACAGGCGCTGCTTCCAATGTTGTTCCTCTCAAAACCCTAAAGGTAGCCAAATTCCAACAATGCAAGATTGTTCGTCAACTGATCGTGATGACCGATTTTGAAGGAAACAAGACCAGTTCATACGGGTACACGTATTTATACCTGAAAGTAGGACCGATCTACTCAACGGTCAAATTCCATGTGATCGAGAAAGAACCTGATTATCACATGATCCTGAGGCGCACGTGGCTTCATGACAACAAAGTCGTCCCTTCTACTTATCATCAACGATGAAACCGCAAATGCAGAAAAACCCCGGGACCTAGTCCATATTGAACACACACTGTATTAACCCACTACAGACACTAGCCTACTCCAAATTAACTTCGGTCTGGACTATAGTTGAACCCCAATCAATCTCACACTGATCCAAGGTACAATTATGCTCATACGCCTCTGATCCCAACAGGATGCTACGTACTTGATTCCCTTAGCTGATCTCACCCACAACTAAGAGTTGCTACGACCCATAACGAAGACTTTAATAAACAAATTTGTATCACACAGAAAAGTCTACGGTAATAGATAAATCCGTCTCCCACGAATATTCCTACGAGTTTTGTTCCGTCTTTTGATAAATCAAGGTGAACAGGAACCAAGAGATAAACCATACTTATATTCCCGAAGAACAGCCTAGTATTATCAGTCACCTCACAATAATCCTAATCTACGCAGCGAAAAAAGATATTGTGGAATCACAAACGATGAGACGAAGTGTTTGTGATTACTTTTCTATCTTGCCTATCAGAGATATAAATCTCGAGCCAATTATTACAATCGTACTCATAACGATAGAAGATTCAAGATCAGATCACACAACTATAAGAAAAGTAGTATCGGCCTGGCTTCGCAATCCCAATGAAGTCTTTAAGTCGTTAACCTGGTTTAGAAGAAGAAACCAAAGGTTAAAGGAGAATCGACTCTAGATATGCAACTAGTATCACATGTAAGGTGTGGGGATTAGGTTTCCCAGTTGCTAGAGTTCTCCCATATATAGTTTTCAAATCAGGGTTTGCAACCAATGTTAGCTTGGTAACAAAGCATTCAATATTCACCGTTAGATGAAAACCTGATTAGATTCAAGCTAATATTTCTCAACCGTTGGATCGAAAACTTAGCTTGTTACACACAAATGAAGTGTCCAATTTTGGGTTTACTAACCGTTCCCAAACATTAACATTTGTTGGTTCAACAATAGTTAACCAAATGGTTAGCTATATGATTACTTTCATATCAACCATATTCTTCTTCACCATAACTAGTTCAAATGACTCAAATGAACTAGTTAGAGAGTTGTTCAATTGCTTAGATCTTATGTAACTACACAAGACACAATCGAAGCAAAAACGGTTTAATTCACTCGAATCGGTTCATGAACTTTATAGCCACGGTTTGCAAAAGCATTCCTTAGTTTAAATAAACATGAGTTCAAGAACAACTGGTTTTAGATGTAACCTGCTTCGCGGACTGGGTTCGCATACTTAAGCTCATGGAAGGAGTTCACAAACTCCAGCAGAAATTCTCGGGTCGAGAACTTCCGCCAGTTCGGGAACTTAGTTCGCGGACTTGGCTCACGCCACTTCCATTTCTCTTGATCAACAAAGTTCTCAAACTTTGGTTCAAGGAATAAGGACTTATACATATATCTGTTTCCACAACAATGCTTATATCCTACCAATGGTTATGTAATCTAAACTCTCATTTCAATCATTGAAACATTCTCAGAGGACGGATATAGCCGTTATTCACAGACCATTTTTCGTCAGAGCAATTTTCAAAGTGATTGAAACATAACATGACTTTCGTCACTAGGTAAAGATGAATTCGGCTAAAGCGAAAGCTTACCAACACATATTTCGAGAAATAGATAGGCGAGATCAACTCGGCTCGAAATAGAAAATGTGCATAATGAAAGTCTATATATCAAAACGACTTTTGTCTCAAGAGTAGGAGATAGAATAGATAGACTTTTGAGTGACAGATAAGTTCAAGTCTCCACATACCTTTTAGTCGATGAAGATCCACCAGTTCCTTGAGTAGTCCTTCGTCTTTTATGATGATTGCCATGAAGTTCTTGAGCTCAACTACACTTTCTATCCTAGTCTGAGACCTTTAGCTATGTAGGATAGAAATCAAGACTTATAGTTTTGATCACTAACATTGACAAACATGCTTGAGATAGAAACGCATGGGAGTTCGACCGAGCAATGCTCTAACAATCTCCCCCTTTATCAATTCTAGTGGCAAAACTATTAATACATATGGAATACAAAAAATAAATAAATTAACTTTTGTAGCTCTTATTCCACATGCCTAATCTTTAACATTACTCGAAATCTTCGTCACTTCCAAGTACTCCAATGATCCCAAAGGTTGTAAGTGTAGCATCATCGTTGTTGACAATCCGTAGCTATAACAATAAGAAAACAATAGTTCTCAATCACTGTTATACAGTTTCATAGTATCATTACACAGCGTCAAAGTTCAATTGTATCACAACTTCAACAACAATACTATGGTGATATGTATCACTCCCCCTTAGTCAATACTCTATCTCACATGGAAACCACTCCCCCTTACATAATGATCCGAAAACCATATGTATTTGTAGTGTGAACTACATATTAATTCTCCCCCTTTTTGTCAATAAAATTGGCAAAGGTACAAGAACGGGATCCTAATGAAATTTCCGAAAGAGACATTTCTTGACCAAAAGAACGCAAAAATATCAACTTGTTCTTTAGATGCAATCATAAATCCGAAGCTAAATTCATTCATCAAGGAGTTTATAAAGATACAAGATAACCCCTATAATATTCCACAGCCGCACTCCCCACAAAGATATGGCAATTAAGCGCAAGTTCAAAAGAACTCTCCCCCATTAAATGTCATTCCCGAAAGAACAACAAGAGCGACCTTAATTTCGAAAGAAAAGAAGGATTTCTTTGGACATAAAAAATAATATACAAGTATGAATTTGAATCCAAAAAATTCAATTAAATTAACCACAAGAGAACCCATGATTAATTTGATCGACAAATGCTCAAACATAAGTGAACTTATGGAGACTTAAAAAATACAATTAGATTAATCATAAGAGAACCTATAATTAATCTAATTGAAATACACAACCAAATTAATCATAAAAGTAATCAATTTAATTGGTCATGCTCGACATAAGAAAACTTAAGGAGCAACAACTAAATAACCAAACAAGATGATTAACTTAGTTGAAAATGCTCGACATAAAGTACCTTATGGAACAACAACATAGCTAATAAAAAATAATCAACTTGGTTGTTTAATGCTCAACGTAAGACACTTTACGGAGCCTCACAATAATACGTAAAATATGGATCAGGGAAGATCAATTACTGCGGAATACACAAGGATTCATTCTATTTTCCATCACTATTTGCACAATGACATACAATAGACATAATCCTTTCAAACAAAACATTTTAACCTATCTTCCATCAATAATTGACAATATAGGCTTAACTTTTGTATTTGTTAAAAGTTCATTCATTCTTTTATCAATACATGCATATCGACATACGAAAGACTTTACTTTTGACAAGATATGGTACGGTCAAGTTCACAGACGTAAACACACAAATCCCACAAAAATATTGCAATATATAAAACCATAAAGATTAATACTACAAAAATCATCTTCCAAACAAGTTTAGAATTTAAACCAATAAATCTAAAAACATGAAGATGAAAACGTTGGACATAGCTATGTGTAATCACAATTGTTAGAGCATAGCTCGGTCTACCTCGCATGCGTTGCTATCTCAACCATGTTTGTCAATGTTAGTGATCAAAACTATGAGTCTTGATTTCTAGTCTACATAGCTAAGTCTCGGACTAGGATAGAAAAGTGTAGTTGAGCTCAAGGACTTCATGGCGAGTCATCATACAACGACGAAGATCTACTCAAGGAACCTTGGAACTTCATCAATAAAAAGGTATATGGAGACTTGAATTTATCTATCACTCAAAAGTCCATCTCTTCTATCTCCTACTTCTTATGAGACAAAAGTCGTATGCTATATAGACTGGATCATACACATTTGATATTTCGATCCGAGTATATCTCGCCTATCTATATCTCGAAATCATGTGTTGGTAAAGTGTTTCGCTTTGATCGGGTTTATCTTCACCTAATGACGAAAGTCATAATGTTTCAATCACTTTGAAAATCGCTTTGACGAGAAATAGTGTAACAACTATATAACGTCCTCTAAAATGTTTCAATAGTTGGAATGAGAGTTTAGGTCTATATAACCAATGATGGATATAAGCATTGTGTGGAAACACATATGTGCATAAGTCCTATTCCTTAATCCGAAGTTCACGAACTTTGTTGATTGAGAGAAACCGGAGGAATTGGCTTTGCCAAGTCCGCGAACTCAGTTTGCGAACTCAGTCCGCGAACTGACGGAAGCTCTCTTGCCGAGAATTTCTGCTGGGATTTTCCAAAAAACTCGTTTGCGTGTTTAGTCCGCGAACTCTGTCAGCGAACTGGCGGAAGTCTCCTTACCGAGATTTTCTGCTGAGTTTGGAAAACTCTGTCGGTTGTCTTAAGTCCGCGAACATGTTTGCGTACTTGAGTGGGTTATGATCTAAAGATGTGCTCTGAACATGAAACTTAAATTACTAGGGAATGCAGTATGCAAACCATGGCTATAAAGTTCATGAGCCGATTCAATCGAATCGAATCATCTTTGTTTCAATTGTATCTTGTGTAGTTACATAAGATCTCATAGCAATTGAACAACTCTCTAACTAGTTCATTTGAGTCAATTGAACTAGTTATGGTGAAGAAGAACAAGGTTAATATGAAATGCTCATATGGTTGACATTTAGGGTTACTATGTTGAACCAACATACACGTACACGTTTGGGCATGGTTTTCACAAACCCAGTAAACGAATATTTCAAGTGTGTGTGACAAGCTAAGTTTTCGATCTAACAGTTGAGAAATATTAGCTTGAATCTAAATCAGGTTTTCATCTAACGGTGAATATTGATTGCTTTGTAACTAAGGCAAAACCCTGATTTGAAGACTATATACATGAGACATCTAGCATTGGGCAAAATTAATCCCCACACGTCTGTGTGATACTAGTGCACTCGCTAGAGTCGATTCTCCTCTAACCTTTGGTTTTCTTCTCTAAAACCAGGTTAACGACTTAAAGACTTCATTGGGATTGTGAAGCCAGGTCGATACTACTTTTATGATAGTTGTGTGATCTGATCTTGCATCTTCTATCGTACGAGTACAATCTTTGATTGGCTTGAGATCGTGAGAGTTCTCCGATAGGCAAGATAAAGAAGTCACAAACATCTTCGTCTCACTGTTTGTGATTCCTCTATGTCCTCTTGTGTATTCAAGTAAGACTGTTGAGAGGTGATAGATTAATCTAGGCTGTTCGTCGGGAATATAAGACCGGATTATCAATTGGTTCCTGTTCACGTTGATTTCATATCTTAAGACGGAAAAAAAACCTAGGGTTTTTCTATGGGAGACAGATTTATCCTTTGATAGACTTTTCTGTGTGAGACGGATTTGTTTATTATCAAGTCTGCGATTTTGGGTTGCAACAACTCTTGGTTGTGGGTGAGATTAGCTAAGGGAATCAAGTGCGCAGTATCCTGCTGGGATCAGAGGCGTAGGAGTACAACTGTACCTTGAATTAGTTGGAGACTTATTGGTGTCCAACTATAGTACAGTCCGAAGTTAGCTTGGAGTAGGCTAGTGTCTGTAGCGGCTTAATACAGTGTGTATTCAATCTGGACTAGGTCCCGGGGTTTTTCTTCATTTGCGGTTTCCTCGTAAACAAAATTTCTGGTGTCTGTGTTATTTCATTTTCCGCGTTATATTGTTTATCTTTATAATTGAAATAATACAGGTTGTGCGTTAAAGGTTAATCGATTGGAGATCCGACCTTGTGGTTGTCGATTTCATTGATTAACACTTGGATATTGGCCTTTGGTACCGTCCAAGTTATTCCTTGTATTTGATAAAGACTCGCTATTGTTTTTATCTTGAGTAAAAATCAAATCAAGAGAGAGATTTTAAATCCTTGAGATACTTTTATCTAGATTGAGTCTGACTGTCTAGTTGATTCTCTAGCAAAGTATTTCGGAGTTAGTCCATACAGATTGTTAAGCGAAATATTGGGTGGTATTGTTAGACCCCCGCCTTTTCAATTGGTATCAGACCAGGCAAACACACTAAAGACCTCAAAAGTCTGTGTTTGTAGCGATTTGACTATATGGACCATAAAGTCTCAATTGACGCTTCACCATTTGTAAAAAAAAACCACAAGAAAAGGTCTGACAAACTAATGTCTCTTCAAAAAGGGTTGGATGAAAAAATCCGGATCAACCATGGTCTTGTTGCAGAAATTGCAGTTCTTAAGGATTTGATATCTGGAAATACTTCCTTTGATAATTTGAAAAATCTCAGTTGTTCCTCTCTCAAGAAATGTCATAACTCAGATAGTAATCAACGAAAAGTTGTTGAGAAAACTGATATGACAAGGAACCAGTCAGACAATCTTCAAAGCATAGGCTCTTGTTGTGATCCATCCGATCATATACAACAAGCACGTATGTCTTTTCAAAAGAGTCTTAACGTTGCAAGTAATCTTTGTAAGAAAGATAAACAACTGTATGATTCTCCAAAAGTTCATACAACAATACCAGGAAACTCTAAATCGAGAAGTACTAGTAGTATGGGTGCCTTTGCTTTAAGATCTACATCTCCCTTTCAATGGTTTCTTGATAGTGGATGCAGTCGACATATGACAGGAGACCTCACATGGTTTGTTTCGTCAGTTGACTATGAAGGAGGACCTGTAACGTTCGGAGATGGAAGTTGTTGCTACATTAGCGAAAAGGGAACGATCAAGCTACCCGGTGTTCCATAAATCCATGATGTGGTATACGTTAAAGGTATGACTGCTAATCTTCTTTCTATTAGTCAAATTTGCGACAAGGGCCATCGAGTTATCTTCAATGCAAATGGATGTGACATTGTTGACAAATCTGGGAAAGTGATTTTCCAAGGAACTCGTGGTAAAAAAACTGTTATCTTCTTGATACTCAGTTTAGCAACCGCTGCAATTTGACTAAGGTGGAATCTACACATCTTTGGCATGAGCGTTTTGGTCACATCAATTATCGCCTTCTAACTATGATCATTAACAAAGAACTTGTTAGAGGCATTCCCAAAATCAATGCAAAGATTGAAGGTGTATGTGGTGCCTGTCAAAAGGGTAAGCAAACAAAAGTTCACCACAAATCATCTCGAGATATTCTCACTAAAGCTCCACTTGATTTAATTCATATGGATCTCTTCGGACCAATTCAACAACCCACGGTTGCCGGTAAGAAGTATGCTTTAGTTATAGTATATGATTACACCATATTTACTTGGGTTGCATTCCTATCCAATAAGAATGAAACCCTTGGTGAATTCAAGATTATTGTTAAAAGGATCCAGAACGAACAAGGTCGCAAACTAAAGAAAATTATAAGCGATCGTGGCACTGAATTCAAAGACACCAAGGTATTTGAGTTCTGTGACGAACTGGGGATCATTCAACAATACTCACCACCGATTACTCCTCAAGCTAATGGAGTTTCTGAAAGAAAGAATAGGAACATCCAGGAAATGGCCAGGGTAAGCTCCACAACAAAAACTTACCTTTAAGATTTTGGGGAGAAGCTGGCTTTACAGCATGTTACTTGATCAACCGTGTGTATTTGCGGTCTAAAACCCTTAACACTCCTTATGAGTTATGGTATGGAAGGAAACCCAACCTACACTATCTCAGGGTGTTTAGAAGTAAGTGATATATTTTGAAAGATTGAGAACAAAGAGGGAAATTCGACACCAAAAGTGACAAAGGTATCTTTCTTGGCTATGCGTCTGATAGTCGTGGCTTTCGAGTTTTTAATTTATGAACACAAGTCATAATGGAATCTGCTAATGTTATCATCGACGACATTAGTAATTTTCGTCAAGATAGTTCTCTTGCTGAGTTGCCTCCAACAAAGACAATTGAGAAAGCCAAAGAAATTCCAGAATCAGTTGAAGTTATCCCAACTGTTACTGATCCTGACATTTCTAGTGACGAGGAAAAAAGCACTGATCAAGCAATTCCTGATGAACAAGAACATGTCCCTCCACGACATCTATGGGTTCAAAGGAATCATGACCCCAACAGTATCATTGGGGGAAGGGATTTCGCAGCCAAAACAGGGGTCAACTTCAAAATATATGCAATTTTGGGTGTTATCTTTCGCAGGTGGAACCAAGGAATATTGATGAAGCTTTGAAAGATCCTTTTTGGGTAAATGCGATGCATGAAGAGTTAAAACAATTTGAAAGACAAGATGTCTGGGAACGTGTACCTTGTCCTCCAAATGTCAATATTGTCGGTACCAAATGGATATTCAAGAACAAGTCTAATGAATTTGCACAATTGTCAGAAATAAAGCTAGACTTGTCGTTCAAGGATATTAACAGATTGAAGGAATCGATTTTGACGAAACCTTTGCACCTATGGCACGTCTTGAGTCCATTCGACTTTTATTGGCCCATGCCTGCTTTCTCAAGGTTAAGCTGTTTCAGATGGACATAAAATCAGCGTTCCTGAATGGAATTCTAAAAGAGGAAGTCTATGTCGCTCAACCTAAGGGATTCGAAAATCCTGATTTCCCAGATCATGTGTTGAAGCTCAAAGAGGCATTATATGGATTGAAGCAAGCACCAAGAGCCTGGTTTGAGAAACTTACTACCTCTCTTGTTAGAAAATGATTTTCAAGAGGAGGAGCTAATAAAACATTGTTTACCAAATGGAGTGGGAAAGATGTTGTCATTGCTCAAATCTATGTATTAGATATCATCTATGGATCAACTTCTGAAAAATTCGCAAAAGACTTTCAAGTCTCTCTTGCTAAAGAATTTGAAATGAGCAATGTTGGTGAATTAAGATACTTCTTAGGATTACAGATTCAACAACATAAGGAGGGGATTTACTTATCCCAAGAGAAGTACGCACGTAATCATGTGTCAAGATTCGGTCTGGATAAGTCATCTCCTAAGTTGACTCCCATGCCTACTACTGGTAAATTGCACAGGGATGAGAAAGGAGCAAAAGTGGATCAAAAACTATATCGATCCATTATAGGTAGCCTTTTGTATCTTACAACTACTAGACCTGATATTTCCTTCAACGTTGGTTGTTGTGCCAGGTTTCAGGCGGATCCAAAAGAATCTCATCTTGCAGCTGCAAAAAGAATCATACGATATATAAATCACACTGTTGGGTATGGTCTCTCGTACACTTTTGATACTAATACTGACCTTTCTGCCTATTCTGATGCTGATTGGGCAGGATGTGTAGAAGACAGAAAAAGTAAATCAGAAGGCTTCTACTATATGGGTCTCAATCTTGTAGCGTGGCATAGAAAGAAGCAAAACTCTCAATCCCTGTCTACATGTGAAGCAGAATATATTGCTTCCGGATCATGTTGTGCTCAACTCCTATGGAAACAAATGCTTGCTGATTATGGAGTTGATACTGGAATAATGAAGATCTTTTGTGATAACTCCAGTGCGATTCGAATTACTGAGAATCCTGTTGAGCACTCAAGAACAAAGCACATTGACATAAGGTACCATTTTATTTGTGATATTTATGAAAATGGTATCATTGGTATGGAATTTGTTCCTTCCGAACAACAATTGGATGATATTCTCACCAAACCCTTAGACACTGCAACTTTTCAACACTTGCGGCAGTCTATTGGTGTTGTTTTGGTTCATTAAACCGTTTCGATGACTCTTGCCCCTATGCTTATCCTTATCTTTTGGGCAATTAAGTCTGAAACTCCAGTAGGTACTTTCCAGTTCAGTTTCTGTAGGATTGTTGTTATCTTTTTAGTATCTCTTTTGTGTTTCAAAATCCTTCTTTTCCTTCGAAATTAAGGTCGTTTTTTTTGTTCTATCGGGAATGACATCAAATGGGGGAGAGTTCTTTTGAACTTGTGCTTAATGGTAATATCTCGCGGGGTGTGCGGATGTGGAATTTTATAGGGCTTATCTTGTATCTTAAAACTCCTTGATGAATGCATTTAGCTTCGGCTTTATGATTGCATCTAAATTAAGTTGGTATGTATTTCTTCTTTTAGTCTATGAAACGTCTCTTCTCAGAAATTTCATTAGGAACCCGTTCTTGTACCTTTGCCAATTTTATTGACAAAAAGGGGGAGAATTACTGTGTAGTTCTACTACATATACATATGGTTTTCGGATCATTGTGTAAGGGTGAGTGGTTTCCATGTGAGATGGAGTATTGACTAAGGCGGAGTGATACATATCACCGTAGTATTATTGTTAAAGTCGTGATACAATTAGACTTTGATGTTACATAATAATACTATGTCACTGTATAATGATGATCGAGAATATCGATTTCTCTCATTGTTATAGCTACGGATCTTCAACAACGGTGATGCTAAACTTACAACCTTTAGGATCATTGGAGTACTTGGAAGGACGAAGATTTCAGGGAACGTTGAAGATTAGACTATGGAATAGGAGCCACTAAAGTTTATCTTTTTTGTATTCCATATGTATTAACAGTTTTGTCATTAAAATTGACAAAGGGGGAGATTGTTAGAGCATAGCTCGGTCGACCTCGCATGCGTTTCTATCTCAACCATGTTTGTCAATGTTAGTGATCAAAACTATGAGTCTTGATTTCTAGTCTACATAGCTAAGTATCGGACTAGGATAGAAAAGTGTAGTTGAGCTCAAGGACTTCATGGCGAGTCATCATACAACGACGAAGATCTACTCAAGGAACCGTGGAACTTCATCAACAAAAAGGTATGTGGAGACTTGAATTTATCTATCACTCAAAAGTCCATCTCTTCTATCTCCTACTTCTTATGAGACAAAAGTCGTATGCTATATAGACTGGATCATACACATTTCATATTTCGAGCCGAGTATATCTCGCCTATCTATATCTCGAAATCATGTGTTGGTAAAGTGTTTCTCTTTGATCGGGTTTATCTTCACCTAATGACGAAAGTCATAATGTTTCAATCACTTTGAAAATCGCTTTGACGAGAAATAGTGTAACAGCTGTATAACGTCCTCTAAGAATGTTTCAATGGTTGGAATGAGAGTTTAGGTCTATATAACCAATGATAGATATAAACATTGTGTGGAAACACATATGTGCATAAGTCATATTCCTTAATCCGAAGTTTGCGAACTTTGTTGATTGAGATAAACCGGAGGAATTGGCTTTGCCAAGTCCGCGAACTCAGTTTGCGAACTCAGTCCGTGAACTGACGGAAGTTCTCTTGCCGAGAATTTCTGCTGGGATTTTCCAAAAAACTCGTTTACGTGTTTAGTCCGCGAATTCAGTCCGCGAACTGGCGGAAGTCTCCTTGCCGAGATTTTCTGCTAAGTTTGGAAAACTCTGCCAGTTGTCTTAAGTCCGAGAACTTGTTTGCGTACTTGAGTGGGTTATGATCTAAAGATGTGCTTTGAACATGAAACTTCAATTACTAAGGAATGCAGTACGCAAACCGTGGCAATAAAGTTCATGAGACGATTCAATCGAATCGAATCATCTTTGTTTCAATTGTATCTTGTGTAGTTACATAAGATCTCATAGCAATTGAACAACTCTCTAACTAGTTCATTTGAGTCAATTGAACTAGTTATGGTTAAGAAGAACAAGGTTAATATGAAATGCTCATATGGTTGACCTTTTGGGTTACTATGTTGAACTAACATACACGTACACATTTTGGCACGGTTTTCACAAACCCAGTAAACGTCTATCTCAAGTGTGTGTGACAAGCTAAGTTTTCGATCTAACGGTTGAGAAATATTAGCTTGAATCTAAATCAGGTTTTCATCTAACAGTGAATATTGATTGCTTTGTAACTTAGGCAAAACCCTGATTTGAAGACTATATATAGGAAACATCTAGCATTGGGCAAAACTAATCCCCACACGTTTGTGTGATACTAGTGCACTCGCTAGAGATGATTCTCCTCTAACCTTTGATTTTCTTCTCTAAAACCATGTTAACGACTTAAAGACTTCATTGGGATTGTGAAGCCAGACCGATACTACTTTTATCATAGTTGTGTGATCTGATCTTGCATCTTCTATCGTACGAGTACAATATTTTATTGGCTTGATATCGTGAGAGTTCTCCGATAGGCAAGATAAAGAAGTCACAAACATCTTCGCCTCACTGTTTCTGATTCCTCGACGTCCTCTTGTGTATTCAAGTAAGACTGTTGAGAGGTGATTGATTAATCTAGGTTGTTCTTCGGGAATATAAGATCGGATTATCAATTGGTTCCTGTTCACCTTGATTTCATATCTTAAGACGGAACAAAAACCCAGGATTTTTCTGTGGGAGACAGATTTATCCTTTGATAGACTTTTCTGTGTGAGACGGATTTGTTTATTATCAAGTCTGCGATTTTGGGTTGCAACAACTCTTGGTTGTGGGTGAGATCAGCTAAGGGAATCAAGTGTGCAGTATCCTGCTGGGATCAGAGGCGTAGGAGTACAACCGTACCTTGAATTAGTGGGAGACTGATTGGGGTTCAACTATAGTCCAGTCCAAAGTTAGCTTGGAGTAGGTTAGTGTCTGTAGCGGCTTAATACAGTGTGTATTCAATCTGGACTAGGTCTCGGGGTTTTTCTGCATTTGCGGTTTCCTCGTTAACAAAATTTCTGGTGTATGTGTTATTTCATTTTCCGCATTATATTGTTTATCTTTCTATTTGAAGTAATACAGGTTGTACGTTAAAGGTTAATCGATTGGAGATCCGACCTTGTGGTTGTATATTTCATTGATTAACACTTGGACATTGGTCTTTGGTACCGTCCAAGTTATTCCTTGTATTTGATAAAGACTCGCTATTGTTTTTAGCTTGAGAAAAAATCAAATCAAGAGAGAGATATTAACTCCTTGAGATACTTTTATCTAGATTGAGTCTGACTGTCTAGTTGATTCTCTAGAAAAGTATTTCGGAGTTAGTCCATACAGATTGCTAACCGAAATATTGGGTGGTGTTGTTAGACCCCCGCTTTTTCAACAATAATGGCTATTCCAAACTCTAGTTATTCTTCTAATAAGAACAAGAAAAATAGAAGATTTACTAGACAATAAGAAGAGAATCAAAGTTCGTTGAGAACCTCATATCTTTCAATGAATCCATCAAAGAAGGTATCACTGATTTCCTTTATTCTCTTGACTGTAGACACACCATGTTCATGAGTTAGAACATTAACCTTGCGATCAACAACCCGAGCAAGCTGTCTAGCCTTGGTGCAGTCCATGATGAGCTTCTTTTGATTCCGTATCAGAATATTCTGATTAGCAAGGATTCTGGCCTGACCATCCAAGAGTTGGTTTATTTGCAGTTGAAGATTTGCAAACTCGACCTTTGAATCGTTCTGAACACGAATCAAATCCTTGACAGAATCATCAATCCAGGAGTTGTGATCCGTTCTTTCAAGCATCTTCTTTAGTACCATCTCTTGAATTGACTCACGTCCTTGAGCGTCTTCCTCCATATCAAGATGCACAATCTCTTGAGATTTTGCAGAGTTCTCCATGTAATTTTTTGATAGGGATGGAGAGACACAATATATAGTAATATATATGTGTATGTAAACATGAGAAGGAAACTCTTGTTTATGGAAATCCTAAGAACTCTCAAGAGGAGGACGCGGACGTTTGTGGACTGTTAGTACAAAAAAAAAAAAA
>NW_020645971.1:6788570-6875389 GCF_003573695.1 Papaver somniferum | reverse complement strand
AGAACTCTCAAGAGGAGGACGCGGACGTTTGTGGACTGTTAGCACAAAAAAAAACTTGCACAAAAACCGAAACTGAAATAATATACAACATACTTGAGCATTTCTCAATAAATTTCCTTGCACCTCTCAAGTTAGAAACAAGGAAAAGAATACCTGGAGTCAGGTGGTAGAGTGGAATTTAGTTCCACTGTGGTCATCGAGAAAGGAGTTGTATATATCATCTGACAGTTTGATCTTCGTGTTCTTCGCCTTTCTTCGATTGTCTTTCATCCCAGGAGGGTAAGACAAGGTGTGTATAACATATCCGTCAGAAGGATTTTTCTGAGGACTAAATCTAGGACCTCTTGCAATTGGTTCAAGAGGATCATAATGGATAGGAATCCATTTTCTAGACTTAGATTTATCAGAACCAGTCTTATAAACACAGGGAATGCTTTTATCGGCAACACAAGAATTTATACCACTAGAATGCATTTGAACTCTGTGATGATTTCTAGGAAAGAGACCATATTTATAAAACTTCTGGTTTTCTGTGGGCATGCGATTCACTGCAATAGTCAACTGACTATATGTTTCTTTGACAGTGGAAAGAAGCAAATTATGAAGTTTAGAAATTTGTTTCCTTTTGGCAAAACAATGGATAGCATAGTGATTCTTTCTCCCACAGAAAGTACAGGTTCGTGGAGGAGAAGCAACAAACGGCACCTGTTTTGACTTTATAGCCATATGAGAAGATTGTAAGTTATATAAACCTTTCTTGACACAAAATTCTACTGGAAGATCCTTCATGTACTGCAATCCATGAGAATTAGTTTGTACAGAAGAATTCCTCCTTAAGACAGAGTTTTCCTTTTCCAAGGAACTGAATTGTTCATTGGCTAGAGTAAGAGATGCTTCTAGTTTCTCTATTTTGACACGAAGCCTGTTAAGTTCTGATGAATGCGTCTCGATCAAACGTTTCTCTCTAATTGAGTCTTCCTTAACTATATCTTCAAGAGCACTAATTTTTTCACGTTGTAGAGTAGTTTCTTGGAGTAGTTTATCAATATTCTTAGAGAAAGACTCAATGATGCTGTAGAGTTCATGTTCTCGATCAAGAGAATTTTCAAATTCATTAATCAGCTGATCATGATACTGAAAATCAAAAATCTCAACAGAGTTTTTTGAGATTCTCGTGAGCTTCATTTCAGCTTTTGCCATAATGCCCAATGTCTCATCAGAGAGAGATATCTCATCACAGGATGAAACAATCTTCTTACCTCGGCATTCGTAAGAATCAGCTAAGGAGTAATCCTTTGAGGTATTACCAAGACATTTGGCATAGTTAAATGCTTTAGAAGACATCTTGGCATACGTATAAGAGATTCTTTCCTCAGACTCAGATTGCCAAAAACACAGACTTGTAAGGTCTTAAACGTGTTTGCCTACTCTGATACCAATTGAAAAAGCGGGGGTACAGCAACCGCACCCAACAATTCGATTAGAAATATGTATGGAAAAACTCCAATAGACTTTCTAGAGAATCAACTAGATAGGCAGACTCAATCTAGATAAAAGTATATCAAAGAGTTTATATCTCAATCTCTCGATTTGATCTTTACTCAAGCAAATAGAAATCTGCGAGTATTTATCAAAGAGAGATAACTTGGATGGTACCAAAGACCAATATCCAAGTGTCAATCAATTTAAATCAACAACCAAAAGGTCAGATATTCTAATTGATTGAACAACGCACAACCTGTGATATTTCAATTATATAAACAAATATAATGCGGAATAGAAATAACACAAACACCAAAATTTTGTTAACGAGGAAACCGCAAATGCAGAAAAACCCCGGGACCTAGTCCAGATTGAACACACACTATATTAAGCCGCTACATACACTAGCCTACTCCAAATTAACTTCGGTCTGGACTGTAGTAGAACCCCAAAAAATCTCACACTGATCCAAGGTACAGTTATGCTCCTACGCCTCTGATCCCAGCAGGATGCTACGTACTTGATTCCCTTAGCTGATCTCACCCACAACTAAGAGTTGCTACGACCCAAAGTCGAAGACTTTAATAAACAAATCTGTATCACACAGAAAAGTCTACGGTAATAGTGTAGATGGGGAAAAACGGTTTGCTGGTTTTTACGGAGTTAAGGAGACGACCGTACGGAGGAGACTCCTTGAACCGAGCGAAATGTTCAACCTCACACAGATGCACTGCAAGAAGGGAGTGCTTTGAATTCGAGAGATCAATCTCTAGTACTCCAGCCTAAACCAAGACAATGTCCGTTCCAGAGTAAATTCGGTCACAAGAGAGGATGGGTCGATCTGTAGGAAGGAAGCTGAGAAATGTGTGGAATCAATGGTAATCAAAGATTGTAGGTTTGTTATGTATTCTGAATAAGATAAGTTCTGAATGATTGAATCTCTGTTGAGAGTGATTACTCAGATGTTGAGTTGTTAATCTTGTGTTGTCTGTTTGACGTGAGATTCTTGTATATTCAATCACGATTCAGAGACTTATTTATATTGTTGGAATTGTAGAAACCATGATCCCATGAAGTGTGACAGTTGATGGAATCAAAGAGTGGGGAAATGGAAATCGTGTTTGAAATCAGTTGCTCATCGTGCGGAGACTTGGTCGATTTTCCATCCACTACTTTGTTAACTCCTTCAACTGATTGCACGACTTGCTCACATTCCATTGTGTGTATGAAAACACGTGTCGTAGACCGCCAGACCAAAACCCTAGTTAATATCCCCCCATGTGACACGATTAACGTCTCGTGGTTAATTAGTCAGTTGTTGACTTCATGACCTTATGGGACGATGAGTCCATGTATTTGCTGAGTTGAACATGATCTTGAAAAATGTCCTGAGACTCATGAATTAAACGTGCTTGTTGAGACAGAGGTATGATTCTTAAGTAAACGTTGATAGTTAAGGTGAGCAAGTATTGCTCATTCGATGAATTGTTGAATATTGATAGTTGAACCAATATTCCTTGGTTTGAGAAAATATTGCTCATCTGAGCAAATGTTGCTCATTTGATGAATTATTAGTAGCGTGACCAAGATAAAATATTAATTTAAAATACTGGTAATTGAACCGAGCATAATTAATAAAAATACTGATCATGAGATCGCCGTAAAGTCATTGGTGTTTGAATCTGGAATTATGATCCTTGGACTCAGAAACCCTAATTCGATCAATTGATGACCAATTGATGGTTTATTTGAAAATTAACCATGGAATGAAGGAGGGACCGGCTACATGGGATCATGTAACGTCTATGTAGCGCCCACATGCTCGAGTGAGCAAATACCAAGGTCTCTTGAAGAGTTGGTGATTTGTTGATGAAAGAATGATTAAATGCTGGTTTAATCATTTATTAGAAAAATGCTCGTCTGAGCCTTAGGTGATAAAACCTAATTAATTATGAAGAGATGAGAGACCGACCAAGGGGTCATGAAACCGGACCTGAATGGTCACGGGATCGATGACGATCGCTCTATGAAAATTCCAAAATTATTTGGAAGAGTTTTGGACCTAATACGTGCAATTGCGCAAATTAGGTCAATTCATGAAAATATGTGGGACCGGCTCCGTGCGAGCCAAAGAGCCAACCTTGGTCGGTCAAGGTAACATGCTCACGTCGTCAAAAGGTCCGTATCTCAGTCTTGAGAATTTTGGTATTTTCTGGCGTGCGTTTGAGCAACCATTTGAGAAAATATGACAAAATCAGGGTTTTGCTAAAACTGAGGAAACTTCATGAGATGAAGGAAAATAATTATAAAATGAAGGAATGATGAAGCGTGGGACCGCTGAGGCCAAGGCATGGCCGTCCGGTCAGTGACCACGGTCCCATGGTCCCCTTCCTAATTTAATATTATTTTTCATGATTTTATGAAAATATCATGAAATCAAGAAGTTTGTTGAAATGAAGGAGTTTCCTTGAAGTGAAGGAGTTTCCATGGGATCAAGGAAACAAATAATATTAAAATAATAAAATAAGGGCGTGTGGGACCGGCTTTGAGCATGGTCGGCCGGCTGGGGCCAGGTCCCGTGCGTTTCCCTAATTTATATGTAATTTTTGTGTATTATTTCCATGATTTGAAGGAATTTTCATAATTTGAGAGAAATACCATGAAATCAAGGAATTTCATGGGATCAAGGAAACTTAAAATAATAATAATAAAATAAAGGGACGTCTGGGACCGGCTAGGGATGGCTGGCCGGCTGGGGCCCGTTCCCACGAATTTCCCTAATTTTATATTATATTTTTCATGGTTTTATGAAAATACCATGAGATTAAGGAGTTTTCATGAGATTAGGGAAATATTAATAAAATAATAAGGAACCATGAGGTGTGGGGCCGGCCGGGATCAAGGAATGGCCGGTTGGCCAATAAACATGGCCCCACGGCATTTTTCCCAATTTAATATTATTTCCTTGGTGCGAAGGAAACACCATGAAACTGAGGAGTTTCCTCAAAACGAAGGATGTTTGTTCAAATGAAAGGATTTTCATAAGATCAAGGAAAATAACAAAAATATGATAAAATATAAAACTGGCGTGGGACTGGCCACGGCACAGCCGGCCGGCCAGTGGTCCCAGTCCCCCAGCGCCTTGGTCAATATTTTATTATTTATTATTTTCTTTCCTATTTTGCATAGGTTCATCGTTTCGTCGTATTTTGAAATACTCGTTCGTGCGTTCAGGTGATTGTTAGTGCATCATCTCGAATACACTAGCACCTTTGAGTTGGGGCTTACTCGAAGGTAACTCAGAAGCCCGTACGTTGAATATTTATTACTAACCCATGGAATTCTGCTGGGAAGAACCATAGATTGAAGTAACGAAATATTACGAAAATATTTGAATATTTTCAGAAATTCAGTGAATGAATCCAAGAATTTAGGAATAATTAATTGATGGCTCTATACTAGTACGATCGTCTAAGAGCATTAATTATTCTGAGCAACATGAGCTAGTTGAAGCATCATATCCTTAATATAGTCAGGGAAAATTGTTGTTTGTATCCTGAAGACGTTGTTGCTCTATACTAGCAGGAAAGCTGTCTAGGACCCGTCCAATCTCGTGATTCTATATAGAAGTAATTACTGAAGTGTTCAGTATTCATGAGATATGCCGCTGCCTAGCCGAGAGACTACATATTTGCATGTACTCTGAGAGACAGTATTCTCAGTCAGAGATTCGAAGAGAGACCCGTGTCTCGATACTCGCGTCTGATTTTTGGATTAGAAGTTTGTATAATTATGGGTTTACGATTTTAGCCTTTGTCGAAAATCCACCATCTACAAATAGATAAATCCGTCTCCCACAAATATACCTATGAGTTTTGTTCCGTCTTTTGATAAATCAAGGTGAACAGGAACCAATTGATAAACCAGACTTATATTCCCGAAGAACAGCCTAGTATTATCAATAACCTCACAATAATCCTAATCGACGCAGCGAAAAAAGATATTGTGGAATCACAAACGATGAGACGAAGTGTTTGTGATTACTTTTCTATCTTGCCTATCGGAGATATAAATCTCGAGCCAATTATTACAATCGTACTCGTAACAATAGAAGATGCAAGACAAGATCACACAACTACAAGAAAAGTAGTATCGGTCTGGCTTCACAATCCCAATGAAGTCTTTAAGTCGTTAACCTGGTTTAGAAGAAGAAACCAAAGGTTAAAGGAGAATCAACTCTAGCTATGCAACTAGTATCACACGTAAGGTGTGGGGGATTAGGTTTCCCAATTACTAGAGTTTTCCCTTATATAGTTTTCAAATCAGGGTTTGCAATCAACGTTAGCTTGGCAACAAAGCATTCAATATTCACCGTTAGATGAAAACCTGATTAGATTCAAGCTAATATTTCTCAACCGTTGGATCGAAAACTTAGATTGTTACACACAAATGAAATGTCCAATTTTGGGTTTATGAACCGTTCCCAACATTAACATTTGTTGGTTCAACAATAGTTAACCAAATGGTTAGCCATATGATTACTTTCATATCAACCATATTCTTCTTCACCATAACTAGTTCAAATGACTCAAATGAACTAGTTAGAGAGTTGTTCAATTGCTTAGATCTTATGTAACTACACAAGACACAATCGAAGCAAAAACGGTTTGATTCACTCGAATCGGTTCATGAAATTTATAGCCACGGTATGCAAAAGCATTCCTTAGTTTAAATAAACACGAGTTCAAGAACAACCGGTTTTAGATATAACCTGCTCAAGTTCGCGGACTTGGTTCTCGATGATCTCGAGACGACGGCGAGTCCATCCAATGTTGAATCGGAGAGCTTCACAACTGGAAATCATATCATCCCACCTGTACATCTCCTTGTTGCTGACATCACTGATAGGTGTCGTAAAACACCTTCATTTATATCTATAGTTTATGCTTTCTTTGTTATGTTTTCTTGTGAATTATGTATTTTATGTTCGCTTTTGAGTTATTAGGTGTTTCGAGTCATTCGAGCAAAAGAAGAAGAAATAGGAGCGAAAAGCGCAAAGCATCGTTCCACGAGCAATTGCTACTGGGAGCTAGGCTAAGGGCTGTTGTGGGAATCACTAAATGCAGTCATCGTCATACAACGAGGGGAAGCCAAATTGTTTCTAGTGTCAGGGCTACCACTTCAGGTGGCCATTATCAGAAGAGCGGGTGCCTTGAATAATTTTCATCATTACCTACACCTGAATTCAGAGAAGCAATCATTTATTTCTTCTCTCTGCCTGAGGTCGATGGCGGCTCCATCAATGTTCAGAGAAACGAGAAAGATGAGGAAATGGAGTCGATGATGTCTAAAGATCGAGGAGATGATGCTGATTGAGATCGAGAAACTATTGTTCATTGTTGAAGACGGAAGCTGAATCTGTAGCTTGAGTTAAATGAAGAACAAGAGAGTTAGGGTTACATAGAAGAATCAATTGATTTAGGGTTCTGGTGCTGAGCTGCAAATCAAGAAGGAATTGATGAATCCTTGCTATTGAAGGATGGGTTATCTCGTATTTGAGCTTCAATGGAAGTTACAATGTTGTGGGTGTTGTAAATTGCAGGGAAAAGAAGATCTCTGTGGTGTGCCATGGAGGAATTTCTGTTGAGGGTTTGTAAAGATACAGAAGACTGAGATGCTGCTTCTGAGATTTGAGAAGATCACAAGGTTTTTGAGTTTGATGCCATGAGTTTGTGGTTGTGATTGTCTGCCGAGATAAAGGGTTCTGAGAATTTGAGATGCATATGGGGTTTGGTATGCATTTGTGTGGTGCTGAGAAGGAGATGACCGTGGTAGTGAATGCAAGAAGAAATCAGAAGAACTGGGTTGGTTTCACCAAAGAAAGAACATAAATGGTTGAGTACTCAAATGATGGTGACAGTCAAGCAAGGCAGAGAAGAATGGGTTAAAGACTGGTGGTGGCATTGAAATGCTGCAATGAAGTAAAGGGTATGAGGCAGAGATGCAAGACATGGTGATCGAACTGATAGAAGAACAAGTTACTGTCGCAGGTGAAGGGTTGTTGTTGCTGGGGCAGTAGAATGGTATTGGCGGTGCTGTCTCAACAGTGAGCTGGCTAGGCTTGTAAATTGCAGGAGGTTGTGCTGATGAACAAGAGAAGAATGTGCTGTTGGCTTTGATTAGGAATTGATGGTGCAAATGTTGTTGCAGGTGAACATGAGAAGTTGCAGGAAGAGCAAGTGCTGGTGACTGCAAGCAAGGAGGCTTTGTTTATGTTGCTTCTACTGGGTATGGATGAATTTAGGAGTTATAATTTGCAGTCTGTGGATGATTTTGCAGAGCAGCTGCAATTGGAAGCTCCATGCAACAGATTGAGGGTTTGAGTTGTAAGAATGATAATGCAGAAAAGTATATAAGAAGTTGTAAGCTGAATGAGTTGTGACTGGCAGGAACCTGGAGTTGTTGAAGGCAAGGAAATGATGCAATTTGAATGAGTAATGGTGGTGGAGAATGGCTAGTGGTGCTGTGTTAAGGGGTTTGATTGTGGAAATGAGTTGAGGAAGTGCCAGAGATAGATGTGGGTATTGGTAGTGACAATGCCTGAACAAGACTGCAGCAATAGTGCGAAAAGTGAGCGAAAATGGCGAGCCAGTGGTACTAGTTCCGGTTTCCGGATTTTGGAGCTTGAAGCATGGATCATAAAGTTTCACTGAATCATGAAGGGGGTACGAGTCGTATGTAAGATTTGGCGGCCGGGAATATGAGTTTTGAGTTACACTTTTGGGCACGTTTCGGCAAGAATCCAAGAGTTGGTTTAGATGGTTCATTTGTGACATATGGCTCTGAATTGTGAGTGTATGAACTGCAGAGAAGGATAGTGAGTTGCTGGGAGTTACAATAGTCAGATACAGGCTCAGGTGGTCCGAGATAGTTTCCTGGTGGCCAGTTTCCGGCGTCGATGACTGTATTCCGGTGATGACGTCAGCAATCAGGCGACCCAGTTTTGGACCCAGAAGAGATGTTCTAATACATGGGCTTGGTGGACCAATTGGAAACGGGTTTTGAGAAGACTTGACCTACTTTTGGAAAGTATCCTTTTGGAATGGGAGAAGCATATAAATAGAAAAGTCTTTCTCTAAACCTAGATATCTCCATTAGAGAGAACTGCTACTACTTTTGATTCTAGAGTTTCACATGATAGTTCTTCCATGCTTTCTATGATGATTTCCAAAAACACAAGTAACTAAGTTGTATTATTGGTTAAAGATGTAGTTGGATTTTGCAACCAAGTTAATGATTTTATGAATTAGTTTTCTCCCAAAATCATCGTTCACTTTCTACGGTTTATAATAATTGCATGATTGACGTATTGAAATATGATTGAATGTTTGTTTAGTTAAGTCTAGAATTGATTGAACTTACATCCATATCTATAGCTATTTTGGGGTTTATCATCGAGCGATAACCTTGAATATGAGTAGCATGATATGATTACGGTTTGTAGTAATACACTCTTGCAATCATATGTAGAGTTTGACCATTGTCCGAATTGTTATGCGCAATGTATGACAATTGCATTGATTAGCCTGTTTTTGAAACTTAATGCTCCTAGGAATTGAACTTAATTAGCGCAAGGTGTTAGGTTATTCTTTAGGTAGAATTCACATACGCAGCTGTAATATGTGTGTTGATGAAATTAGGAAATTTATGGAGTATTCTTGCAATAAGGTATTCTGGGGCTTTTGACGATAACGAGATTAAATACGAATTCTATTCATATATTCAAAAAAACTTATTTACAATTGAAGATGAAACATTTACCCAATATTTCACATCCTTGATTTGCGTGATTCATTTCTTTGCTTTGCTTTTATTTTAGTATACTTTTATAAAAATCAGAAAATCCCCCCTTGTCACCTATAGGAAACATAACATATTGACAACCCAAGACCTCTTTGTGGGAACGATCCTTTCTTGCCCTCGCTTCATTATATATTTTGAGTAGTAAGAAAGTGATTATTTTTGACGCCTACGACAGCGATCCATCACGAAGATTCTTCTTTTCCATTTCCTCAATTACGGGCAACAATCCAGCTACGACAGTCACTAGTAATTGTGGATAGCTTTTCCATACTTTCGAAGTGGCGACATGACCATACGTCTTCCAAATCTTGGTATACATGGCAGCATGGCGTTTTGGGACGATGAAGCCACCCACATCCTGATGATCAGGACATGAGTTTTTCAGGAGGAGAACAAAAGGAAGTCCGACAGCTGGATATTCATGTGAAATTCCCAGTTCGACCTCAGCGGGATTGACCGGTGGATTGGCGGAAGTCTTATCATCAGTGACCGTTTTGCCATTACCAGAATCAACCCCTTCGTTCTGGTTCTCCTCAGTATCAACATAGATATCTACCTGTCAAATCAAAAGGATAGTCAGTACTCGACATAAAATCTTGAAAAATGATGAAGAAGGATAATTACCGCTGCAGCTCTGTCATCTCGAACAACCATTGAGATAGAGGCAAAACTAGCAGGAGCTTTAATGGTCTGCTTGGGCCTCAGATTATAAGGAGAAGAAGAAGAAAGGCGATCTACTTGCTCCACCTGCAAATAATTAATCATATATCAACTGCGCAAGGAGATACCAGAAGAAGGAAGTATTTCTTACTAATTTAGTTGTGTTCATGCGCTTGGAAAGATATATGAGGGAAGATGCGCTACTGTCAGACATATTATGATGAGTATGAATGAAGCTTCAAACCTTTGCTGAAGATGGCGGAGTCAGAGGAAAATGGAACAAGAAACGTGAAACCCTAAATTTGAAAGCTATATGTTAATCTTCTAAGAGAAATCGGTTACGCTTTTATTGGGATTTGGTATTTCATATGAAGATTATGCAGACACGTGAAGACCAAGAACACTGCGGACTGGCATAGTCAACCGTGACTACTTAATATTGCATTCCCAACACGTGGATCTTTGCTATCTCTGTTATCTTATAAATGATTTGGGTCATTGGCTGAGATGGTTTGGAAAACTTGAACGTTCAACCATAACTCCGTGTTGAGGGGTAAAATGTAGGAAGGAGGAACTAGCCCTAATAACAGAAAGTACTCCCAAGGAGAGAATAGGTTTATGGAAGTAATGGGGAATTAATGATGCCCTCAAGAAGTGTACCTTATTTCCATTTTATAATATCTCTCTTATGGATAAACACCCATAAGATTAACATATTACTAAACTACCATTTCCCTCTCCTTAAGTTAATGTCAAACCCTAAAGGGCTTCCTCTTTAGGCCAAAGCCCAACTCCCTTAGTATGTTCTTATGTGGACTACGACTCCCCATCTTAATGGGTTAGGCCTAGTCCCCAAGTCCCCTTTTATTCCTAAAAATGGGAACCTTGGTAGGCTAAGGGGAGGCTATCTATATGATTAATCATTTTCATGTATCAACATTAGTCCCCTGACTGTTTGACTGGTCAAAGACCATGTCAACAGTCACACGTGTGTGTCACGATGGCAAAAGGAAGTTATTGGGCAGTTTAAGTTCATGACTCTTGGGAGACGTCGGTTACTGATCTATTCAGCAACTGCTCCTCTTTTTAACCTCCTATAAATAGAGGAGATCTCGCCTCAGGATCTTCATCTTTTACCATCTTTTTTTTTCTCTTTCTTGTTCCTTACTTCATCATGTCTGACGGATCACCCGCCCGTGACTCTCCTCCTAGGCTTGAGTCACACACATTAGAAGAATTTGTACACAACCCCAGTCTCAAGGATAAAATCTGACCCCCCGCTGGGGATGATGGCGCTACTCTTTTCCCCTCCGACGATGTCTGGGTCACGCGCATGCTTAATCCTCATCCGTTTCCTCCGTCCGGGTCTGTGGAATGTCTTATTCGTCCTCAGGACGACTCACCCACTGTGCTTTCTTTCGAAGACTCTCCTCGCTTGGCAGTCCATAGGGGAGACTACACCTTTCCTACGATCGACCATCGTTCGCCCGCTGAATCGCATGACTCCTGGGAGCCATGTATTAACTACATCCGCTCGAATCCAGATAACGCGGCTATCGTTCGTTCTCTGGGTATAGAGGCGGCTTTGGAGTCTTCCAAGTTTAGGGATGTCCGGCGGGATAATGACAGCATAAATTGGTTATGCGCGCGGTGGGGAATCGATCCTCATACATTTTTGTTTTCCTGGGTGAAGCGAACCCGATCTTAGAGGATGTAGTGGCACTTACTGGTTTGCCTGTTCATGGTTTCGTAGTCTATGACAGCTGCTGTCTTTATAAATCTCTGGATGACGATGATAAGAAGCTTCAGGACCGCTTACTCAAGGCTAAGACGAAATCCATATCTTTTAAATTACCTGACGAGCTCAAAGTTGAAACCCCAGATGGAACAGGCACTCCAGCGGATAAACGGAAACATAAAGCTACCGCGTCAAGACCTTATGATTCCCCTGCACGCGTTTCATCTTCCTCGAAACTCATGGCGTCTTCTTGAAAGCCGCTAGTTAAAAGCCTCCTCCTGCTGAAGAGACTGATGATGTAAAGGAGGTGAAAGGTGGTCAAAAGCAAAAGCCTGGACATCGTTGAGATTCTTTTTCATGTTGGATCAAGTACTGGGCTCCTTTACAATCTGGTCCTGGCAAGGGTGTTCCTCCTCGAGAAGGGGAGACAAATAGGGCGAAATTGGCTGCATTTCTACTCTTTTGGCTTTGTCATGATGTTTTTGAGTATACTCCCCGGGACACTATAAAGACGAGCTGACCCCTATGGCGGTATTGATGTCCCGTGGTGTATCTTTTCCACTTGCCCCTATGTTTCTGGGTGGTTTGTATCATCATCTAGATTTGCTGGTTCGCGATATTCGTTGCTTGGATGGATCCCACACGATTGAAACTTTCCTTCCTGCAAAATTCATTCAGGCATGGACTTGGGAACGCTTCCCTAAGTATAGGCCTTCTCATTTGAATCTCGTGTCCCTCTCTCAGCAAGAGGAAGTCGTTCACAAGGATGGCTCCAAGTGTTTGGTGACAAAACCAGAGTGTCATCCCCGGATGGCTCTTTATCACAAGAAAGGTCATCACCCTAAGGAGAAGCTTAAGGACTTTATGGATAAGGGTGGAGAGTTCAATCCCCTCACATATCAGGATGGTCGTACTGGCTCTCTTCATTACAGTTTTGTTAGCCAAACCCCGCGAAGGATTTCTTCAGCGGAGATTCCTTCGGCGGTCGAGTTTGATATGCTCGTCTCTGTTTTACCTGGGCGTCTTCCTGGATTTTATGGCAGGAAATTTTCTTCCGATTCGTACAACACTGTCCTTGTCGCGCGGAAGCTAGGCTTTGATCAGGGAGTTCCTTTTGATGTTTTCCTCCCTTCTTCGATGGACGAGGACAGAGAGGTCCGGAAAAGCTTTGACCGCTTTTTTTTCAAAAGTGGGCTTCGAATGAGTGATCTCCAATCCTTTTTTGATCTTAGTTATCCTCAACCCCGTCGCCAAGTTCATGTTACCAGGGAGTGGCTTGGGTATCGCAATAGCGTTAGTCGGAATGTACTTAACATGCTCATCAAGGAGCCCTATGCTCCCCGCCCTTTGACCGAGAAGGATTTCAGGGAGATGCATGCCTCAGGTCGTGTGAAATTGAATGTTGAGGTTGATAAAAAGTATAAGATGTCTTCCAGCAACAAGGGTCGCCTCTCTTGTTCTACCAGTTGGGACCCCCTTCCAGGCGACGAGCTTTCTCAAGGGGATGGGAAAGGTAGTGCTCTTCCTTCATCCAATCCCAAGAAAAGGAGGCGTGTTCCTCTTATGAACCCTTTGCAAATTCCTTCAACTACGACTCCCCCTCCTTCCAAGGTATTCCCTTTATATCTTTGTGTTATATGTTTATCAAGTCTCTTGCTTAGTTATTTTGGTTGGCCTCGCGTTTCTAGAATTCTCCACCTATCGGCTGCAAACCTAGAGGCCTCATGTTTGAAGAATATATTAACCTTCCTTTTAAGGAGTGAAGGGACGATCGACTTGCTAAGAAGATGAGACGAGACGCTGGTATATTACCCAATCCGCGATTGCCTTTTTTCCGAACCGCTAATGTTTCTCCTTCATTTTCTCCGCAGGCTCCAAAAGTGGAGTCGTCATCTGCCAGTACTTTTATTGAACGTGTGGAGCGTCAACTTGGTCGAACCGTTAGCCAGAGTGGTCCTGAAGTAATTTCTCCCCGGATGACTCTCCACTCTACTCGTCCTTTAATTGTTAGGACGATTAAAGATCCCAATCACTCTTTTCACACTCCTTCCGACATGTTAGGTGATGGGGATGAATCGGAATCGGATCGTTCCATCAATGATTACTCTCAAGATGGTAGTGGTCTTAAAAGCGGTGCCCAGGATCAGAGTTCGTCCCCTCCTAAATCCCGTGAGTGTACTGTGTTCATGATTATTTAATTTTGTCATGCTGACACGTGTCAGTCAAAATGTTTCTGTTGCAACTTATTTAATACATTTGGCAGCCTATATATGTATCTCCACTTCCCTCATTTTGAATGACTATTTTATTTTTCCCTCTGCTTTCGATTTCTCTTGCCCTTTAGGTCATTCAGAACCGGTTGTGTCAAGTTCGTCTTCTTCCTCTCGTCAATCAGTCCATTCTCCTGTCAATTCCCCTCTTCCTTCCGATCCGGTATGCATGTATTTTGAATTTTTCTTATTGTGCCAAGGTATCTTGCCTATAATTGTTTTCTTAATATCCATCTTCTTTCTCCTTTTAGAACATGGAAAAACGCGACGGCGCTCAAGGGAAGGGAAGCGGTTCGAATCAGCCTGTTAAAGAGAATGAATCTGGCAGAGCTAATGGCAAGCGGCAGAAATCAACTTCCAAAGTTTCTCAGGGTGTGAACGCGGATGCTGAACTGATGGCTCTTCCGGAGGATCCCAAATTTCAATTCCCGCGTATTGTGTCTTTGGCGGAGGCTAGCGTGGATAACCGTTACGTTCTAGTACACGTCTTTTGGGTTCCTTCTGCTAAAGCGGCCACCTATCGTCGCATAGTGGAGAAGTTTGGTCATATGTGCATTCATGAAGAGATTCCTGTTAATTCCTTGATTGTTGCTACCGAGGACTTGCTCGTCATAGCAGAAGGTCTTTCTTTGGTGGAGGAAACCCCGATTGATCCGACTGTTTTGAGGAAGTGGGACGCTAACATTCAGACCCTGATGGCTCTTCACTTTCCCATCAAATGGCTCAAGGAATTGTTGGACTCAGCAAAGGCTAGCCATAGTGCGCAGGTCACTCTGCCTCGTGAGATTGAAAAGTTGGAGCGGGAGTACCAGCAACTGCTCGATGTTGCAAACGCAAAGAAGGAGGCTTATGATAAGCTTATGGTGGATGTGGGCCGTACTACCCAGGAGTTGAAAACCGCTCGTGATGCTGCTGAGAAAGTTAATGGGCGTTTGACCAGGAAGAAGGCCGAGTTGGTGTCTCTAGATATTTTTTAATGATAACTCCTGAAACTATATATTTTTTTTGTGAGGTTGAGGATTTTATGATTTGCTTTTCTTTTATGGGACATGTGTTGTTGTTTGTTTGGTTTAATCACATTTATTATTATGGTTGGGTAACATTAAATATGGTGTCCCTTATGTTTTCTTATGAGTAGGGGTGAATACATCTGATGTCCTTCATATTCCTTTCTAAAGTTTGTTCATTCTTTGATTGCTAACTACATTTCTGCAGCTGATGGCTCGTCATCTTCATGGGTATGTTTTGGCCTTAGCTCCGGTACTAACACTAGTTATTCCTTATGAAAAGGATCATGAGATGACTCGTTTGCTATTGGTAAAAGCTGAAGTGGAGATACTTAGGGAAATTAGGATGGTAAACAAAACGGCTACGCATGCGCGCTTTGATGAGCAGCATGAGACTTATTCAATGGCTCGAGATGCACAAATGTCCGGGCGTGTCACTACATCTATTCAGTGTGCCTTGGATAACACCATAGTCGCTCGAAATAAAGCTGAGCGCTTATACCAGGAAGCGCTGATTATGACGACGGATATTGAGCAGGCAATAGCCGATTGTCGCGTTTTTGTTTCTCAGCAGGCGGGCCCGAACCTTCGCGGATGTACTCTAACTTTGTGCGTTGTATATGCTCTTATCCCTCCTACTGATATAAGGGCAGAGTTAGCGCGTTCACTAATTTTGAAGGATGAAGTTGGCATGCTACAGACTCATCGCCTAATTACTTTGGATAAGACCCGGAAGGCTTATGATGAACATACAGAGACATTAGGCATGGCTCGAAAAGCCTGTGCTTCTAAATGCATAAGGTTCATCAAGTGTTAGAGGAGGTGCGTAGAGCTTTTACTGACTCTACTACCCAGTATGGGGAAGTACAATTAATGATGCAAGATGTGGATGAAGACATTTCCTACTGCCGTTCTCTCTTAGCCGGCCTCCCTTCATTATCTTAAGGAATCCTTTTTTTTTGTAATAAATGCTACCTTGATTATCGTGTTATTTGGATTATATATATGTGTGAGAATTTTGTTTTGGTTAATCATCCACACATTGTTTAAGTTTCTTTCTCTTTTCATTCATTTGGTCTATGGCTGGTCGTGTTAGATTGGTTTTTGAGATGGAGTATCTGAGTCGTCTCCTCCGCGTGATGTGTCTTGCTCATAATTTTGAGGTCGACAATACAGGTTGGCATGAGCAACTATCTGCTGCGGATCATCTTGTGAAGAGGATTCGAAGTGAGGGTCGTCTCCCTGATTTAACTCTTCTTGAACATCGTGGTCATTGTCGTGAACAACGCATGAGTACTTACTTTCGTTGTGTTGAAGCGGATCACAATATTAGGTCTATTGAGGCAGCTCTAGCTGAAGTCCGATTGGCGTTGAATGTGCTACCGTGTTTTTTTTTAATTATGACGGTAGTTATGAAGTGGTAATAAATGCATTAGTGAATATATGTTCTATAAATAAGCTCTTAGTGTTGGTATGATGTTTCATTCTCTATTTTGCTCATTGTGTGTGCTTATCAAATTTTATATGGCTAAACGCTTACATGGTTATGTGCTAGATATGGTTTCCGTAACAACCTTAGTGTCCTCTTTTAAGCGGGGATCTGAACTAGATCGCTTGCGTCTGGTGAGAGCTGAAGCAGAACTGATTAGGGAGAGGAGGCTGGCGGGTCGTGCAGAAGCACGCGCTCGGTTTGATAAGAAATATGAGATATTTGTAGGAGCTCGGGAGACTCGTTCGTCCGGACCAGTCTCTTTTGAAATCCAGAATGCTTTAGATGATGTTGTCTCCGCTCGTCACGCGGCTGATGAATTATTGCGAGAGATAAACCTTACTATTTTGGACATTGATCAAGTCATTGCGGATTATGACGTGTCCGCTTCGCGTCTACCTAGTCGTCGTATGCATGGTTATGCTTTATCCTTATGTATGATACGTTCCCTGATGCATCCCGTACTGAAGTCAGTTGAATTGGCAAGGTTGTTGGTGTTAAAGGGTGAGTTGAGAGCTTGACGGACCCATAGGTTAGTTGTGCAAGGACATGCACGCAAAGCATTGGAGGAGCAAGAGGAGATTTCTACCAAGGCTCATCAGGGTGCCACATCCGAATTTTTTTTGCATGGGGTAGATTAAATGCTGGGAGATTTACGGGTAGCTTTAGCTGCAGCTACTACTCAGAGTGAAGAGGCGCTTGTGATGATACAAGATGTGGACTAAGAAATTTCTCATTGTCACATGCTAATTGCCGCTGAATAGACTTAAAAATTTTTATTTTATTTTTTTATTTTAGGCAAGAATTCCCCCCCCCCTTTTATATCTGTATGGTTTAAGTATCCTACTCCTGTGTTATTTAATGGAAGAATCAATTAGTGTTTTATGCCTGTCTCTAAGAGAGCAAAAGATTGGATTGTTACAAGCCATTGTTACTGGGAATGTCCGGCTTGTTCGTGAATGTGAGGAATTATTTGCAATTAGTCAAGTGCAATATTTCCATGATATGGATCTTTATGAGGATTGCATGAGTGCTAGCCAGATCAGTCCTTCAATAGAGAACGTGATGGTTGCATATAAGGCTTCCGAAGCATTTGCTAAGGCTCGCTACAGGATGGAATCTCATGAGGACGATTTGGTCATTGCCCGCAGCCGATTGAGGCGCGCTAGCTCGGTTTTTTCGTCATTTCTTTTGTTCTAGTGGAATCTACCACAGAATGTATTGGTTTGCTTGTTCTCTCCGTTGTGTCAAGTGTTTATAGATATGCTATTTGTGTTGCTTTCCATCTGTTATATGCGTGTTCCCTTTAGATTATCTTGTTCTCTGAATAATTCAGAATTCGCTTTTGAGTAATATTTACACGGAGTCAATCCTTCTCTAGAGTTTATTAGCATGATTCGCAGGACCGAGCGTGAGGTTTAGCCCTTTCTCGGTCCACTGGTGTGTTTGATTATGTGCTAGTCCTCTCTTGAACCGTTGGTGCACTTCCTTGAGCTATGCATGGAGCCTAACCCTTTCTTGGGTTGTTAGTGCATTTCATCTAAGCCATGCACGAAGCCTAGTCCTTTTTTAGACTATTAGTGCACTTCATCTAAGCCATGCACGAAGCCTAGTACTTTCTTGGACTATTAGTACACTTCATCTAAGCCATGCACGGAGCCTAGTCCTTTCTTGGACTATTGGTGCACTTCATCTAAGCCATGCATGGAGCCTAGTCCTTTCTTGGACTATTAGTGCACTTCATCTAAGCCATGCACTGAGCCTAGTCCTTTCTTGGACTATTGGTGCACTTCATCTAAGCCATGCACGGAGCCCAGTACTTTCTTGGACTATTGGTGCACTTCATCTAAGCCATGCACGGAGCCTAGTCCTTTCTTGGACTATTAGTGCACTTCATCTAAGCCATGCACTAAGCCTAGTCCTTTCTTGGACTATTGGTGCACTTCATCTAAGCCATGCACGGAGCCTAGTCATTTCTTGGACTATTAGTGCACTTCATCTAAGCCATGCACGGAGCCTAGCCCTTTCTTGGGCTATTAGCGCGCCTTATTAGGTCGTACGCAAGGGTTTATCATGACTCAAAAGATAATTATAAAGTAGGTATCATTTATTATTATTTTGTTTCAGCCGTCCGACATATATTAACTTACTTAAGCATAATAAGTTTTAAGCCATTTACCATTGATAGGGGTATTAATGCGGGAGCCATTCATCCGCTTCAAATAGTAATATGCGCTTTCTGCTGCCTCGCTAATCATATAAGGTCCTTGCCAATTGGCTGCAAACTTGCCTGCTTTGTCATTACGCTGGACGTGTGACGCGATTTTCATTACCACCTCATTTACGCTAAAGACTCG
Organism: Papaver somniferum; assembly: GCF_003573695.1. Taxonomy (NCBI): domain Eukaryota; kingdom Viridiplantae; phylum Streptophyta; class Magnoliopsida; order Ranunculales; family Papaveraceae; genus Papaver; species Papaver somniferum. The sequence continues at coordinate 6,856,523 of NW_020645971.1, read as the reverse complement.
CTCTTTCACCTTTTGATTATAATATCTTGATGTTCGTTGCCTGTACTTGTCTACAAAACGTTCAGCTTTAGCCCGTCATTCTTCCAAGGTATTTAAGTGATCAAATCGACTGACTTCATATGGGGTGGTAAGGCTATCCATGGCCACACATGCGGATGGTATAACGATTTTTTTTGGTAATATCGCGTTCTTCCTGTACACTAATGAATATGGGGATGCGCCAGTGGAGCTTCTCTTGGAAATGCGATATGCCCATAGTGCAAGGGGTAGCTGCTCGTGCCAGCTTCTGTGATGGTTATATACCGTCCGACTCAGTATTCTTAATAGTGTCTTGTTGGTTGCCTCAGCCTGTCCGTTCCCCTTAGGGTAGTAGACAGTTGAAGCGTGGAACTTGATTCCGTACTGGTCCAACAAATCTATGACAGTTTGATTAACAAAGGAAGTACCTTTGTCTGAGCGTATGATCATAGGTGCCCCAAATCGACAAATGATGTATTCTTTGATGAACGCGGCGATTGTAGCGCCTGAGTAATCCCGGAGTGGAATAGCCTCAACCCAATTGGTAGAGTATTCAGTTGCGGTGATGATATGTCAGGATGAAGTCGGGTTTATCGGTCCAATAATATCAAGTCCCCAACTATGGAAAGGCCATGGGATGACGACACTGTGCAGCCAAGTGCGCGGGGCATGGATCAATGATCCGTGACTTTGGCATTGCTAACACTTCTTTACGTGTTCGGCGGTATCGCATCTTGTCTGTTAAGCGGCAATCGCTCGTTCTGGAGATAATCAATGTATGGTTGTCTCCAGTCCTCTATCTCCGCACTGCATACTTCCGTTTGTTGTGGAGGCGCCTGGAAATCTTCACATTTATCTTGGATCATTGCGGCTTGGACTGCCATACTTGGCCAGTACACACCCATCCTTTGCAATCTACGATATAGAAAAACTCCTCCTGTTTGTCCGCATGACTCTTCATGGGCGCGATTTAATAGATCCCGTGCTTATGTTTTTCCTACACATCGTGACAATGCCCCTCCGGACGTTCGGAAGTATAATGCCCCTCGGACCACGACGAATTGTTTTAGCACTTTGGTAGGCAGTAACTGCTCATCCGCTGTTTTAGTCAAGTCCTCGAGGTATGCTGTCCTCCAATCATCCTTCAGTTCAAATGCCGCGTCCTCTTTCCATGTGCTAGGCAACGCTCTTCTTTTCACCACTATGGTTCCTTCATCGGCCTCATTCAAAGGTAACTTTGCTGCCAAGGTGGCCAAGGCATCCGCATGCCTATTGGATGATCTTCCGGTATACTCGACCACAGCGCTCCCTCTTCTTGCTATTAGTTCTTGATCTTCCGCTCGATAGGGTACTAGATGTGCTTCTTTTACCTGGAAGTCGCTTGATATATGATTTCTAACCAGCTTGGAATCCCCTTTGACATCGATAGCCCCTAATTTGAGCTCTTCTGCCATCCGTAACCCGAGAATTAACGCTTCATATTCCGCAACATTATTGCTGCATTCGAAGTCTAGCTTGAAAGCGAACGACATTAGTTCTTTCTTTGGTGTTTCAAAAACTATCCCTGCTCCTCCGTAGGAACCATATGACGATCCATCAGAAAACATCGTCCATCGTTCTTCCTCTTCAACTTCTGCGACTTCCCCAGGTATTTTATCACTTATCTCTGTCATATCCATTCCCGGAAACGCAGCCAGCAGATCCGCAAATGCTTGCCCGCGCACTCCTTTAGACCGTTGGTATTTCAATTCGAACTCAGATAATTGAAGTAACCAGCAAGCTGTTCTTACGGACAGCACAAGCTTTGTGTGTAGGTAAGCGATTGGATTAGCGGTTGCTATTACTATGGTTTCGTGGGCGAGCAGGTAGGATCTTAGTTTCTGTGTAGCGTACACGAGCACCAGACACGCATGTTCCGCTCTCGATTACCTGAACTCCGCATCCCGAAAGCCTCTGTTGATATAATGAATCGGACGTAACTGATCATTGCCGATGTCCTGACCCAAAAGTTCCCCAATTGCCACATTGGTGAATGTTGTATATAAATACAGGGGTTCACCCTTGACAGGAGGTCGTAGGACCTTTGTTATGACAAAGCATTCTTTTAATTTCTGAAAGGCCCGCTCTTGATGTTCTCCCCATTCAAACTGTTTATTCTTCTTTAATAGTGGTGTGAATACCGACAGCAACTGTGCCAACCCAGGGATGAATCTCCGGACATAAGAGATTCTTCCTATGAAAGTTTGTAACTCTTTTACGTTTACAGGCGCCCTCATAGTAGTTATTGCTTCGACTTTATTCGGATCAAACTGTATTCCTTCGTTTGTAACAACGAATCCAAATAATTTCCCGGAGGTAACTCCAAAGGCGCATTTGAGAGGATTCATCTTTAAACGATACTTCCTACATCTATTAAAGACGCGTCTCAAGTGATCTAGATGGTCCTCTCGATCTCGAGACTTAACCACCACATCATCTATGTAAACTTCCATAATCTGATGCATCATGTCATGGAAAATTGCCACCATCGCCCGTTGGTAAGTGGCAACCGCATTCTTTAGACCGAATGGCATTACTACATAATAGAAGTTTCCATACGGAGTCTGGAACGCCGTTTTGTGCGCGTCTTCTGCGGACATCTTTACTTGATTGTATCCGCTGAATCCGTCCATGAAAGAGAACATGCCATACCTGCATGTGTTATTCACCATTACATCTATATTTGGCACTGGTAAATCATCCTTAGGACACGCTCGATTCAAGTCTCGGTAGTCGACACAACAACGGACTTTTCCATTCTTCTTTTCCACAGGTACGATATTAGCTAACCATTCCGGATGTTGGATCGGCTTGATGAACTCTTCTTTTAGCAGTTTCTCTACCTCTTCTTTGATCGCTAGTTCTATCTTCTCCGAAAAATGCGGCTTCGTTGCTTAATTGGCTTATACTCGGGCGATACATTAAGATTATGTGCTATCAAGCTGCTGTCGAGTCCAGGCATCTCGTCGTATGTGAAGGCAAATACATCTCGATATTCCCGAAGTAATTTGATCATTCGTGACTTTTCCTCCTTTTCAAGGTGTTTGTTAATGCATACGCAGCGAGGTTCGTCCTCCGAGCCGAGGTTCACTGCTTCTAGTGTATCGAGTGTTGGGTCAACCTTTTCCTTTTTTTGGGCAAGCTATTGACTATATCTTCTTCCGAGGAGGGAGATTCCTCTTCTCTTGGTGATTCTTCAAGTATTGGGGTCGCTTCCATCATTTCTTCATCTATTGATGACATAGCACAATCATGTTTAGAACTGGAAGCTTCCCTGGCTAATTTCTATAAGCGATAGACATGTCCGCCCTCAGGTCGTGAGAAACGCTTGAATTGCATATTCTTTGTCTCAACTATATTTCTCTTATTCCATGTGGCAGGTCCCATCCGCGAAGGGCTAAATACCGATTTACCTTTCCCCTTTGCTTGTGCTTACGGTTGAAATTCCTCCCATTTTGGCAATGGTGTCAGATGCTCTGGATGTTCCTCCTGATCCTGAATTGACTGCGTGTAAAAGACAGCGTCCGTCATGTAAGCTTCCTCTGGTGCGAACGGATTTCCTGTAGCCGGAATCCGAAATTGCTTCCCCCCCAATGTTAGTTTTGACACATTGGTGGTAAGTTGATGCAACTACCTTGTGATTCAATAACCATCCTCGTCCTAGTAGTACGTGGAAAGTCGTGTCGTCTTCTAATACGTAAAAATGGATGATAGCTCTGATCGGTCTGATCTTCATCATTAGGTGTACTATCCCGATCGCTGTTTGCGCCTGTCATCCAAATCCTCTCACAGTTGTTGATCGCATCTTGATTTATGCTCTTGACACTCCCAAAGATTCCAATGTGTGCAATGAGATTAGATTTAGAGAAGCTCCTCCATCGATGAAGGCTCGCTTAAGGGGTTGCTTGTTAATAAAAGCAGTCAAGTATAAGGGTCGGAGGTGATCTCCTGGATAACATATGTCTTCGTCCGTAAAGGTGATAGCTTCCTTTGGTAATGGATTATATTCCTTTCCGGACGCTATTGCAGTGATAGCTTTAGATGCTTCGCGAATCTGATCCTCGCTAAAACCCAGGGAGTCAAAGAATTGCTGGGCTAATACAGTCTAAGAGAATTTACTAGATACTCCATTAGTATCCGGAAAAATGACCGCTTCAGAAGCTTCACATGCTTCTTCTCCCTCCGGATCTTCCCAAGGTCTCCAAACTCCTTCGTCTATAGGTTCGTGGGAAATCATCATAAATTGATGTTGGGGAAGCGGATCGTTCTTAATGCTTTGCTCTCCTATCTCCAATTCTCCTCTAGAAAGCTTTCCTTGTACGATATATCGTAAGGAAAAACACTTTGTGGTCGGGTGATGGACTTTTCTATGGTAATGGCAGTATCGCTCGTGCGTCTTATTCGCCACTGTAGGCTCTGTGTGTACAGGCGGTGAAGTTTCTTCCTTATTTGCCATCCATTGCTCGAGAAGTCCCACTATTTGTTCCTTGCTGCAGGGTAACGGGGGAGGCGGATTGGACCTTCCTCCTCTTCTTTCGAATTGTCCTCCGCGGTAAGATTTGGAGGCAGCTCCTCCCTTTCCTTGATCATTCCCTTGATCGTTGAAAGTTGACACGGAAGCGGCATTGACAGAATGCAATTTCCAAGGATGACCACCTGCTCCAGTATGCACAGCATCCGCACAATCTGAAATCCGGGTTGCAGCCTCCTCGACTTCAACAAAAGTTTGGAATTTAAAATTTGTTAAATTTAACCCGAAGATAGCGTCCATTCCTCGGATGCAAATTTCGACTAATCGCTCTTCTGGAATGTCCTCATGACATTCTAGTGTAAAGTCTCGGAAGCGGGTGATAAACTTCCCGATCTCTTCTCCCACTCGCTGGGTACATCTTCCAAAATCTATCGCTGTAACTCTTCTTTGTGCGGAGTAGAACTTTTTCAAAAAGAGTTGCACCATAGCAGTCCACGAACTAATACTACCGGGCTTCAAGTTATCAAACTAGGCAAAAGCATTATCCGTAAGTGATTTCGGGAATTCGCGCATACAAAGGCTTTCATCCTGAGCGTACGCGTTCACTGCTGAGATAAAACGACTGACATGCTCTCGCGCATTTCCTTTTCCTCCATATGTTTTAAACTTTGGTGATATATAATCTTCAGGGTATGAGTAGTCAGCGACTTCTACAGAATACGGGGGCTCCAATGAATCATAAGCATCATGTTTTGTTACTTGATAATTGGCTTCTATCTATTTTGCAATCGCGTCTTCTGTCATGTCCGGGACAGTACCTTTTGTATTAGTTACTTTCGTGGTTACCACGTTCTGTCCCCTTGCTCTCTTAAGGCGTCCGAGTAGCTCCTGCTGCTTCTTGATGGAAGCATCTAGCTCTTCTTGCATTGCAGAAATTTCTTATTCATCTATCTTAGTCGCGACTTTCTCTTTAAGCGCTTCTTCTTTCCTTTGAGATGCCCCTTCTCCTTGTACGATAGGCTTAGTGACTACCGCTCGGACATGTATCTCTTCATCGCTTTCTCCCTGTATATCTTCCATAGTAACAAGGTCCGAGTTAGGAAGTGTTCCACCCGCTGGTATCTCCTGGATCGCACCTGGGAGTATCATGCTGGACTAGAGGCTAAGAACTTCCCACTGTGATCGCAATGTTGAGGGGTAAAATGTAGGAAGGAGGAACTAGCCCTAATCACAGAAAGTACTCCCAAGGAGAGAATAGGTTTATGGAAGTAATGGGGAATTAATGATGCCCTCAAGAAGTGTACCTTCTTTCCCTTTTATAATATCTCTCTTATGGATTAACACCCATAAGATTAACATATTACTAAACTACCATTTCCCTCTCCTTAAGTTAATGCCAAACCCTAAAGGGCTTTCTCTTTAGGCCAAAACCCAACTCCCTTAGTATGTTCTTATGTAGACTAGGACTCCCCATCTTAATGGGTTAGGCCTAGTCCCCAAGTCCCATTTTATTCCTAAAAAGGGGAACCTTGGTAGGTTAAGGGGAGTCCATCTATATTATTAATCATTTTCATGTATCAACACTCCGTCAGCAGTTGTTTACGCTGCCCTGCACAAAGTAGCGAACTGGGGTGATTGGTGAAGAATCGAGGCACGAATCGTATGCCATTCTCTTCATATGGGTGTTCTTTATAGCATATCCAAAATTCAAGCTCATCGGATGAGCGATCTAAGAACGGTGGGTCAAACATTGGTCATCGTCACTGCAGAAATTTTCCCAGAATTCTCCTGGAATTTCTATGTTCGCTGATTTGAGTCTCTAAAAGAGCTCAAAACTCAACAATCTTCTTTGATTTTGATGGGAAATTTTCTGGGCATTAAAAAGTTGGGGTAGACCGTCAAAAACCGACATCGGATGAAGTTTTTACAGCGTTTCTACTGAGGATACTATTTCTGGATTTTTCAAAACGATAAAACTCTTGCTACGCATATGGGTTACTCATGGATTCAGCTAATCAATTCATAGGAAGAGGATGATGAGGCAAGCAATCATGGAATTATCATTCAAAAAGAGTCTACTCGGAACAATAATGTTAGAGCACTGCTCGGTCGAAGTCGCATGCGTTGCTATCTCAAGCATGTTTGTCAATGTTAGTGATCAAAACTATAAGTCTTGATTTCTAGTCTACTTATAGATGTCTCGGACTAGGACATAGATTGTGTAGTTGAGCCTTAGACTTCACAGCGTTCATCATTTGAAGACGAAGGACTACTAAGGAGAGCTTGTGAAACTTCATCAACGAAAGGTATGTGGAGAGTGAAACTCATCTATCACTTGGAAAGTCTATTTCTACTCTATCTCCTATATTGATACATAAGTCGTGTTACAATATAGTTTTCTATTATACACATTTGAGATTTCGAGTTGAGTTTAACTCGCTTACATATTTCTCGGAATATGTGTTGGCAAGCTTTCACTTCGACCAAGTTCATCTTATATTCTTGACGCAAGTCAAAAGATTATCATGTGAAAATTGTCGAGTAACATCTTACATGGTTTGTGTGATACAATCATTTGGTGTAGACTTGGAATGTTTTGTTATGATTATTTCAATAACTTGAAAATTGCTTTGATGGTAATAGTGTGTGAAACGGCTATTGTCATCCTCTAAGAAAGTTTCAATGATTGAAATAAGAGTTTAGAACACTTAACCATTATTGGGTATGACATGTTGTGTATTCTTGCACATATGTAATCCATGTAGGGGAACCATAGTATGCGTATCCGTACGCATACCTGTTGGCTTGAGAAATCCGGGAACATAAGTATGCGTACCCGTTCACGTACTGTGTAAGGTTCATGTCTAAATATTTCTGCTGGGATTGGAAGTACGCATACCCGTTTGCATACTTGAAGGTCAAAGTTCTAAAATCGGTTATGTACATGAACTAAAACATTTATATAATAAGGAATGCAATCTTTGCAAACCGTGGCTATAATGTTCATGAATTGATTCGAGTGAATCAAACCGATTTTGCTTCACTTGTGTTCATGTATACGTCTATGAGAATATAGCAATTGAACAACTCTTTAACTAGTTTCATTTGAGTCATTTGAACTAGTTATGGTTAAGATGAATAAGGTTGATATGAGAGTGTTCATATGGATAACTTCGGTTAACTATTGTTGAGCCAACATGGTGTACACGTTTAGGTATGGTACATAAACTTAATGAGGGTATATTTCATTTGTGTGTAACAAGCTAAGTTCGATCTAACGGCTGAAAGATATTAGCTTGGTTGAATCAGGTTTTTCATCTACGGTGAATATTGAATGCTTTGTTACCAAGGTAACTTAGATTGAAAACCCTGATTTGAAAACTATATAAAGGAGAACTTTAGCAACTGGGAAACCTAATCCCCACACTTATGTGTGTTACTAGTTGCATAGCTAGAGTCGATTCTCCTTTAACCTTAGGTTTCTCACGAGACCTTGTAGGTTAATGACTTGAAGACTTCATTGGGATTGTGAATCCAGCCCCAACTATTTTCTCTGTAGTTGCGTGATCTGATCTTGTTGTTTCTATCGTGTTGAGTACAATTGTAAGAATTGGCTCGAGATTTATATCTCCGATAGGAAATATAGAAAAGTAATCACAAACACCTTCGTCTCATTGTTTGTGATTCCACAATATCTTGTTTCGTTAATCGATTAAGATTATTGTGAGGTGATTGATAATACTAGGTTGTTCTTCGGGAATATAAGACCGGTTTATCAATTGGTTCCTGTTCACCTTGATTTATCAAAAGGCAGAACAAAAACTCATAGGTATTTCTGTGGGAGACAGATTTATCTATTCCAATAGACTTTTCTGTGTGCGACAGATTTGTTTATCAAGTCTTCGACTTTGGGTCGTAGCAACTCTTGGTTGTGGGTGAGATCAGCTAAGGGAATCAAGTGTGTAGTATCCTGTTGGGATCAGAGACGTAAGGAACGCAACTGTACCTTGAATAAGTGTGAGATTGATTAGGGTTCAACTACACTGAAGTCCGAAATTCATTGGTAGTAGGCTAGTGATTGTAGCAGCTTAATACATTGTTGTGTTTAAAGCTGGTCTAGGTCCCGGGGGTTTTCTGCATTTGCGGTTTTCCTCATTAACAAAACTCTGGTGTCTGTGTTATTTATTTTCCGCATTATATTTTGTTATATAATTGAAATATTACAGGTTGTGCGTTGTGTCGATCAATTAGGAAATCCAACCTTTGGTTGTTGTAGAATCTTCGTCCGGTGTCGGATTTTTGTGATCTACCCATGTTTCTTCATCCTCAGAAAATTTCCAAGCTTTATCAAAGAAGCTTTTCGGCTTTTGAGCACGTTTAAGGAACAAAATTGACGAAACAGTAAACTTCCAGGAGGTTTTCAGAAAATTTTCAGCTGTCATGTAGCCCAAAGTTTTGGCCACATCTTTTTGCTCATTTATCCAATTGCTGTAAATTTTGGATATGATGTGGAGGACATCCATACAAAGAGAATGACGAATCACTCAACCTTATATTCCTTATCAATTTCTCCCAGCTCGTTGCTTCGTACAGGGCAGTGTAAAATCGCTTAAGCCAGGCTTGCTGTAAAACGTCTCTTTTGTGTCTTTAGACCATTTGCTTGTGTCTTGAATGCTTGATGAAGAATTTCAATGTCATTGATTAATTTGAAACCTGAACCCCTTGGTTGATACATGATCTTGGTGCTTGCAGTACCAATTTTTGTTTCTGTCAGTGGTAGAAACATCTCTGAAACCCTGGTCACGGGACCATAACTGAGGTTGCACTTAAGAGGGGATGATGTAACGACCATTGTTGTATGTATTGGTTGTAGAATTCTTTTTATGATGAATGATTAGCTTAGGTGAACTTGGTGCCAGTCACAAGTCTTGGACTGTGAACTGATCGTCATGATCATTGGACCGTCAGTCCACAATATTTTGTTAAAACTCTCCCTTTATTTTTCCCTTCTTCTGGAAAGACCTAGATAGAGGACTCAGGTACAAAAAACTTGATGTAAACTTCTAGGTGATCGAAGTTGTAGGTTCCTTGATGAAGTACTTAGCGAAAAGACCTGGTGGACATCGATCGAGTGTAGAGGTTATGAATCCCGTCCATGAATTTCTGCTTGCATGTTGTATGCTCTGGAAGCTGTAGGAACCTCATATGACGTCGGAATTCGGTGCTTGACCCCAACTTTTGAATCTAAGAGACTGAGTTATCAAATGAGAAAAAAAGCACTCAATTTGGAGTTGTCTAGGTCAGCCGACGAAGCGTGCACATTTGTAATTTATAATCCCGTGTAAGTTTTCAGATACCATGAACTTGAGTGTGGAGGCCATAACTTTCAGCTCGTATGTCCAATTAATGCACCCTTTTGGTATGTTATAGAAGAGACATAGGCGAACATATTTCATTAAGGAAGCATTGCCCCATTCATCACCTATTGGTACGTTTTTGTAAACCCATGGCCTAAAATGTGTTGTATCTCATTTGTAAAGACAATGAGAACATCTTGTAGAAGACTTTGGGTTGTGCTTGTCTGTCGTGCGAGCTTTGGGAAGACTTTAATGTTAAATGTTTTCATGTCTACACGTCTTGATATGAGTCATTAGTGCTTGGAGAAGTATGATCCATCGAGTAACACTTCAGACTTAGGTTGCAGAGAACGGACAGTTGATGCAGCGGGATGTTTCTCGTAAGACCGTTGTAGATGCTGAGATCAGAATGATTACGCTCCAGAGATCCGTATTGATGCTGAAACCATGGATGGAGTTCCTCTAGTGATCATTGTTAATCTTAATACCATGGTTGAAGTTGCTTAAGAGGCCTAAAAGTTAAAACCATGATTATCGACATAGTCTTTGATCCTCCATCCAACGAGCCCTTAAATTCACAAACTAATTGGTAAATTGAGCATTCCTATGATGAAGGTGTACTGAGAGTTCAACCCAAATTCTCATGAACAGTATGACTTTACTGTGAATTGGATCTGTCGGGGAATTGATGTTGCTACGGCAGATAGCAGCGGCATTCTCCACTGTGGATGTGATCGGGAGAAGAATTTCCTTAGACGTGCAAGGTTTGCGATGTATAGATCCGTTGACGACGTTTCATGGCATCACATCAGGTTTCCATGACTTGTTATGTGGAACACATTTATTGAAATTGATCTGAATTGATTTTTCAACAAGATCAAGTCCCCAAGTGCATCCCAAAGGTATTCATCTGCTTAACAAAAAAATATATGTTGAAGGAGTTTGTGTCATCCATGGATGAATGACGTTGCATCTGCTTCAGAAGTCTTTTCATGGTGATAGTGAAGAGTTATCGATTGTAGTTAAGCTATGTTGATCATTTTGGTGTTGAATCAGTGTGTCGTTAATAATACTCGTGCTAAAGTTAGAGGTGTCATATGTACTCTTTGATTGGGAGTACAATTTGAAGGCCTCTAAGAATAAGGCACCGAGAGATGAGCGATTTTTTGATTTTCAGTTGGCCTTGGAAAAGTAGGTGATTGACTGTTGTAGGGATTTTCTTTTGGTTTGACAAAGATTTTCATTTAAATAAACTGATTTTGATTGCTAAAATAGATTCAATTACTGAATGCAAGTATTGCATATGTTTTGGAGGGATTGATCAAAACACGAATAAATTAAAAAAATCCTGCTTCAAACTTCAGGTGCTTAAGGGTCAAAACATCAGATCCCTTAAGAGAATGTCTTAGGCATGATCATCTTGGCGCTGAATATCTTTTGTTCGGCTTTTCCTTCATTAGTCCTCCAACGTGTGGGATTTCATGCTCGTATAGGCGTCAGCACTTTTCCATATTCGGTGGTGGACATTCCTGAATGCGGAACAGGAGTACATCCAAGACATTCCTTGTCACGATTGCATATCGTCTTCTAAGATGAACATTCCAGTGAGATGCTCGATTCGAAGAGGTGCGACCACTTGGTAAAATATTGTTGTGGTGAAGATATCCATTCATGACGTCTTGCAACGACTAAGTTGTGTTGATGGTGGTTTTTAGTTCAGGGTTAAAATTGTAAAACTTTGTATATAATGTGTCGTCACTCTGCAAAGACACGGAGCCATGCAAAAGTGATGAGTGTTCAACCTCTCCACTGGCGCATTTATTGAGCAACTCAATATATTCACATGAAATTTATCCAGAATGGTGCATGGAGCAACAATCCCAGATATTCTGTAAATTTCGGCACCCTGCCTATATTATTCAATTAATATAATTTTCTTTGAATGCTTTCTGTGCTATGTTCCCCGCCTGAACCCTTAATATTGATATGGCATGACAATTTGTGTTCACTCGCAGCATAGTAGCACGAATTTCCAAGTATCAAGGTTAAGGTCCTTGCATAAAAGTACTGAATCGGAAAGCATACTGCTCTCTGGCAATAAACTTAAAGAACTTTGTGTCAACACACAAAATTCAATCAATTTTGTGATAATTCAAAAGATTCAAATATTAACCTGATTTGCAAATATTAGGGTTTTGCGCCTTGCGCAGTATATTAGACCCCGTTGGTCGAAACCCAACTTAGGTAAACTAGGCAATTAATCCGCCGTGGATTAGTAGGTGCAAAATCCTACCCAAAATCAGAAAGCAAGGATCCGCGGGATAGGAGGAGCAACAAAGGGAGGTGTGGCCATGCCATAGTCCAGCCGGCGCCGCTTGCAAGTGGCCACACCCCATGTTTCCCAACCGTCCCATGTTTCCTGTCGACCAATCAGGTCGCCTTAAACCCGCCACACGCACATGAGTTGTGGCTGGGCCCATACTTGCCGGCCATATTTCCCATAGACCAATCAGGTCGCTTTAAATCTGCCACGCGCGGTGGAAGTGTGGCCACTCCCATTCTTGGCCGGCCCCTCTTTCTATTCACCAATCAGGTCGCTCTAAACCTGTCACAGTGTTAAAAACCCCTCTTTCTATTGAGCAATTGGGTCGCTCTAAACCTGCCACAGTGTTAAAAAAGGCAAATGTCGCCAGGTGGTCACAAAGCCAATTGGATTTCTAAAAACCGCACCAACATGCTAATGGCATGCCAAACGTGCATGGCAAACATGCCGAACGTGCCACTTTGCCGCAACAGCATGTCGAACGTGTCAGCGTGCCATAAATAGCGCGCCTACGTGCTAACCCACCTTCTGTTCGTGGTCAACGCCATAACAGACTTCAATTAGGGTTTCCTAATCAGAAACACGACTTTGCTTTAGTGGCATTAGTCGAACCCCTAATTTCCAGTTGTGGCCCAAATTCCGCCACTTTCGCCCTACAACATGCCACGAGCCATGTGGGACCCGACAAACCCTAAAAACGGCGCCATACTATAATCACCCGTGGCCATCCTTGCGCCTGTGGTTATTCCCATATTATGGCCCGCCATAATTCCTTTAATATGGCCATGGCACCGATTGCACAAAACGCCACCGTGTCGCGGCCATGCCACACGCGCTAATTAGGGTTTCGATATGCCAAACCCTAATTTAGCTAAAGTTGCAACGCCAACCAAGTCAAGTAATTCTCCTAAGGCCTTAAGTTTGATATAACAACATGAGCCAATTTTGTCAGAGCCATATTTGGGTCTAACACCAATATGCCAAATAGTTGTCGCGGGTACGCCAGGCGCCACTATGCCACTGACATGCGTTAAGTATGCCATCATACATCGGCATATGCCAATGACGCCACTTTGCTATTATCAGATGCCGATAGAATGTGGCATAATCAACGGCCACCCTTTCTCACAGGTCACAATCTCAGCCGTCCAAATTCGCCACAGAATTGACAGGCATGTGGCAAGTTTTAGGCGACTAATCTAGACAAGCCTAATAGCATCACATGTTATTTTCCTGCGGAAAGTCTCTTGACTTTGACTTGCCACACATGGCTATCTGCGACTTAGTTGGCATACAATCAGAATAGCTAAGTCTTGCATACAAGACTCGTTCAGCAATCTGCTACACATTTTCCACGAAAATGCTCGAGACATCAAATATGTCACAAACTGGGGGATGCTCATAAGGGTATTGGTCTGGCGGTTTACAGCATGCGGCGTGCAACACGCCCATTATAAGAAAGTGTCAGAAAGAAGGGCAGTTAGTGGAAACAATAAGTAGTGGGTGTAAACTAACCAGTTTCCTTCATAGTGGAAACGTGGTCTCTGGCATTTACACATGACCCCACTTCTCCAGCACTCAATCATTCCCACTTTCTACGAGATCAGGGTGCGTTCAATATGATTTGTATAAATAGGTTTTACCTAAGACCAATAGCCACACCTTCAGAATTAACCATTCTGGTCTCAACACCTTCTTCGCTTCCCTCCCTAAGACCAACCCTTCTCCTTCACTTTGTGACCGAAGCAAGACTGGAACGACCATTTTTGGGTTTAGGCCAGGATTGTACAGATTGATCTCTCGAATCTAAAGTACTCCCGTGCAGTGCATTTGTTTTAGGTTTAGATTTGTTTCTCATCCACACACTCAAATTTACCAAAACCAACAGAAATAGTTTTTACCCAGAAACAATTGGCGACCACAGTGGGAGATTAATCTCTCGGTTGCAATATCAAATCCCAATTTAAATTTCATTTTTACAATCCCAATTTCAAGATGGTATAGCTCAGGTTCTGATCAGCAACAAACCCTGAGGCCACCGACGCTGAAAACATCCTTGGTATCAACGTTCCTTCCAGTGACATCAATATACCACCTGTCAGCATGATCAACACCAGCGGCGCAGGAAACATTCCCTTAGGCGTTACACCTCCGATCACCAGAGCCAGAGCCGCTGCTGCCATCTCCAATATTTATTCAAGTGTGACACCCCCAGTTGTCACCAGAGTCGTTTCCACTCCACCATCAAGACGAGAGACCGGAGGAACCAGAGGAGGCTGACCCCCTATTACCATTGCTGATTTGATGGAAAGACAGGAAGTTCTCTCTAAGGCTCAGACAGACATGGCTTCAACTCAGAAAGAGGTACTTACTTTCCTCAAGACACTAACGGAGCGGCTACCACAGGAATCACGCCAACCAGAGCCAATGAGGAGCACCTTTAATACTCCCGGCGCCAATACCTCAGCAGGACGCACCTTTGTAGACGAAGAGGCCCGTTTTGCTCCTGAGCGTCCATTGGAGAGGAATCAACCATCCAATTTCATCACGCGTGAAGATTTGGAACGACTTCTTCGAAATCGAGACAAAGGAAACTCGGTGGACATGCATCAGCATCAACCCCCATATCCTCCTGAAGTGCAAAGAGTTCCTCTTCCGAGGGGGTATTCTTCTCCTCAATTTTCCCTTTATGATAGCACTGGTAATGCGCGTGAACATGTCTCTCGATTTACGGAATCCTTGGGTGAAAACGAGTACAATCATGTCCTCCATTTGAAGAAATTTTCGAAATCAGTTACCGGAAGAGCGTACACCTAGTACAACAACATCGCACCGAACAACATATCCAACTGGTGTGACATGGTTACGGCTTTCTACAAGAAGTACTTTTTTGTATCCGAGCAAATCACCTTCTCAGATTTAGGAAGGATGTTTCAACGAAACAATGAACATCCAAATGATTATGTCAAGAGATTAAGAATTCAAGCACTGGATTGTCATGACCCAAACGTGACTGAGCAAAAATTGGTGGAGTCTTGCATCAATGGCATGGTTTCCATTTATCGCGCCTTACTGGAGAATCTACCGTTCCAGACATTTTGTGAACTCCATGGAGCTGCTAAGCGGTCGGACACAATAGCACCAACATTGTTAGAAAGAACCAAGCCAGCCAGAGGTGAAGACGCACGTGAAACTCGAGGAAACAGATGCCTCATCAACAAGAAATATAACACTGGTCCCTTTGTAAGCATGGTGAGTGAAGGAGGAAAAAGGAAAGCTCCAGCGGCAGAGCAGCAACCCAAGCGTGCAATGCCAGCACATCAGGCGGCTCCACCTCGGAAGGCCGCGGCTAAAGCTCCTGCGCAACGCCAAGAAGCTGGAGAAGCTGCCCTAGATTTCCATTCCCAATCGAGGAAGTAATTGAACTCTTGGAGGCATGGATACAAGATGATGCTATCAAGCTGCCTCCTATCAGGCGCCCGCCAACTGAAGAGGAAATAGCAAATCCCAAGTATTGCCGCTACCACAGGTTCGTTCATCACCCGACCAATGAATGCAATAGGTTAAACGCATTTTCAAGGAAAAGGTGGAGGCAGGAGAACTTCAAATGGGCAATGAGGGAGTTCACAGAGATCCTCTTCCAGTCAGGAGTTGCTTGCTCTCTAGGGACTTTGTTCACAAAACCGTGCAGTCCATGATGCAGCGTGTGTGCGAAATCTTATATTTCTCCAAGGCGCGGCGTCAAGACATATTTACAACCCTCAATCGTGTTGTGTCGGGCAAGCGACTCTTTGATGTTGAAGAAACTACTCAGAAATCCCAATCTCTCTCAGGAAGCGCTGTTGGAAAGTGCAACTGGGGACTGCTGACTACGGCTTACCTGAAGAATGCTGAGTTCGCTGGCACGCTGATTGACGCAGCCTCTGAATTCAACATTGTTACCGTTAAGACTCTGAGAGCTGCAGGAATTTCAAAGCAAGAGGCTACCCACTCCCCAATTGTTGTAACCGAACCATGGGCAGCCCTACTAGAATTTCAAGTTATCTGAACTTGATAGCCAAGCAACCCTATCTTGAAATTCTACAAATAGAGATACTCAAACAACCAGGAAATTCAATATGTGGCACTTATGTGTCCTAGAAATTCAATCCATGACACTTTTGTGTCCTAGTTGTTTGATAGAGTCGTCTTCTATGAACCTAGGTTTCCTCTGAGAAACATAATTAGGATTACGACTTACTGACTTCACTTAGGGATTTGTAAACCAAGGTCCCATTATCTTTACCTTGGTAATTTGTGTATCATGATCTTGTTCTTTTTGTTATCGAGGTTTTAGTAATCTATTTCAGGAACGAGATAGATATAAATCGCAAAGTTTGTTCTTCTCGTACTTTGTGATTCCTCAAGATAGGTATCTAAAACTCTTCTTTGTTGATCAGTTTAAGATTGTTCTTGAGAGATAATAATTATCGAGGCTTCTCAACTAACTGAGTGTAACTGTTCCGTACTTATGAGGTTTGCTAGCTTTGTCTATTGCAAATAAACTTACAATTCTTCATTTATCGATTTAAAGGGAAATCAAATAGACTTATATATTAGGGGCAGATTTGTATCAAAATTCTTCACTTAGGCTGAATCAACTCTTAGGATGTAAAGGACGTCAGCTAAGGGAATCAATTGCGTAGAGCCTTACGAGGTTCCAGAGACGTAAGGAGCACGACTGCAGATGAATTGCTTTGAGGGTGAATTTAGTACGAAATACATTCCAGTCCGAAGTCTGATAGTAGGCTGGTGTCTATAGCGGCTTAATACAGTTTGGTGTTCAAATCTGGAAAGCTCTCGGGGTTCTTCTGCAGTTAAAGTTTTCTTCATTAACAAAACTTCTGGTGTCTTGTGTTTTTGCTTTTACGCATTATATTGTTTTATCTTTATAATAGGAATAGGCATAAGTAATACATAATCAATCTTAGTAGATAAGTCTGTATTACTTGTGGTCAATTATGAGACTCGTTCTTGTAAAATTCGTATCTTAAAAGATAGATAACAAGTTTCATACTTGGCTGAATTCATATTCAATTTTTTGGATACAACAAGATTGATCTTGGATATATATTGATTTTGAGATCGTCCGAGTACTCTTCTACATAATCAGGTTCACGGACTTTTTTGTCTTAACTTTCTGATTCTGAAGAGAAAGAGATAACCTTATATACATATTATTAAGGATGTTTAAGTATACATGTAATTGTATTAGGTTTTTTCCATACATGATGTTAAACGAAAAATTTGGCGGTGTACTTGGTACCCTCCCTTTTCAAAGGTCCTATAATTAGATGATAAATGGGTATAAACCAACATCGGTTGCTTTGTACCTACCATATCTACCGATTCTGGTCGATGTTCTTCAAACATGAAAAATATCAACTAGAATCGATAGATGTGATAGATATTCATCAACTAATTCTGGTTGATTTTCATAAAGTATTGATGAAGGAATTTCAAAGTTTCACGGTTAAATCATTGATCAGACATTATTAAAAGAAACAGATTGAAGAGATTTTACTTGTTAGCCGGCGAAATCATTGTTTGAAAGAAAAAAAAAAAAAGGAAATTGAGTTGTTTTTTCGATTAGGTTTT
Organism: Papaver somniferum; assembly: GCF_003573695.1. Taxonomy (NCBI): domain Eukaryota; kingdom Viridiplantae; phylum Streptophyta; class Magnoliopsida; order Ranunculales; family Papaveraceae; genus Papaver; species Papaver somniferum. Next base: position 6,838,678 of record NW_020645971.1, on the reverse strand, counting down.
AGTTTTGATTATCATGAAAATTGTAAAATATTTCAGCTTTTAGTTTTTTGTTTAAAGTTTGTTAATAAAAATGATTCAGGTTTTTCAATTTGTTTTAGGTTAGTATAGGATTATTAGGTTTAGTGTCGAGGATAGTTTGGTATTTTCACACGCTTTACATACCTCATCTCGTTCTCCACGTTGGTAAAAAAAACGATAGACCACAAATACATGGCATAGGCCAAAAACTATCCAGAAGAAATAAATTTATTGAATTTTATAGGTTATTTTCAGTAATATGCTCTTAAAACATAACATAACAGTATAATCTAATAACATTGGCGAGTTTACGGTGCTAATTTCTTGCATACATGCATTATGACACAAGCACATGCCATGTATATGACATCCTGCTGAAATGACAGTAGTAAAAAGCAACACTCCAATTTATACTCTCTCTCATCCCTCTATAGGTGATCTAGTTCAAGTTTGTACGATTCTTAAGGCAGTGAGAAGATACGAGTATTTTTAAGTATTTTTTATAATTATAATCCTTATGGATAATAATTAATAAAATTTAGAAATAATTTATCTTTCAAACTATATTACGATAAACCATTGAAAAGTATTTAAAACACATATCTAACGAATATAAACATAACTATCAAATTATATGTATTTTTTATACTAATATAATAAAATAATTAATTAAAAAGATAATTTTAAAAATACCCTAGTTTAATGATATTATGATAATATATGATATAGTCATTTGTAATGAGATAAAATTTAAAAATGGGTCAATCTACTGTGGGACAGAGGGAGTATTAATTTAGTTAGTCTTTTGTTTCACCATTCTTTGACGTACATTTTCCAACATGATGAAAGGAAAGATCATCTCCATGCTGTGGTATTCCAACCCCTATCAAAATTGATGTACAAAGCACTATTAGTAGAGGAAGAAATACGGTTTAGTCCAAAAACGCGTCAAAAAGTATAGTTTAGTCCATACCGAGTCAACTAGGTACAAATTAATCTAAAAATTATTTAAAATATGGAAAATACACAAATAACCTTCATAATTTACAATTTAGTCCAAATATTTACAGTTTGGTCCAAAGTGACTCATGATGATGTCAGCAACTTTAAATAATATAAAAATAATTAAAACCAATTTCTCTTTTGAACCGCTCATCCAAAATTCACAAACTTTATATATTCGGAAAGCTCTTTCCGAGATCTACAAAAAAAATACCCATATGACTATATAATTTTCATTTTTTTAAAATGTAAATTTACAGTAGTGTGTACAACTATGTTTGATAAGGAATATAGGCAGTGAGTTAAAGTAATGCCTACGGTATCAACTACTACCTCCGCATGGCCTATAATAGTAATAAACGAAGATTTAATGAGACAACGACATCCTTGTTCGGGGCGATAAGATGTGATTGGTAACAATCTGCTTCAGTAATTATCTTTCATATGTTCTCCATCGCGAGTTGGTTACCAAATTTCAATTTTTTTCAGAGCTGCAAGAAGTTGATTGTTGAAAACATTGTAGATTTTATCAACACCTGGGCGTATGTAGACAAATATGAATATTAAACAAAAAAGTAGGCACCACTTTGTACAAATAACAAAAAACTAGAAAGTAAAGAAAAACTGCAGTTACATACATATCGTCAAGACGTTCTTTGCAAATTCCATCGAAAAGAAAAATATACAAAATAAGATCCAAGTTATGTCATCCCATAAGTCAACCCCAATGTATGAGATTGAAGTCCAATTTTCGACCGTAGTCATAAAAGTCAGGTTCAGGGCTTCATAATTCAAAAACTATGGTCAACTTTAAAAAGAATCAACATGTGCACAACTATGCACACATTAATTAACAATAAACATATGTAAAATTATCAACACATGTTGGATAAAGAGTGAACACTTTTGTAGGCAAGAATGACAACTAACGAGAACTGAGAACATATAAAGCTATAAGTATGCCAAAAGTTTTGCAGCATTTTGTTATCAGGCAAGCTCAAGCATACACGGAGATGAAATGAAAAAGTTGTCATTAAAATGAAGCTATTATGTATCATGCTCCTACAGAAGGCTTACGAAGAGTCGAGACATTGTTTTACCACTTTGTACACACCTAGAAAAAAATATGCATGAAATTGATCACTCATACTCACACTCAGACCTACTTTTTCATGAGAATTACATTGGTGCACCAATATATTCACCCCTGCGAAACATGCCTAAAACCGATACTTCAAAACCACACACAAATCTACTTTTTCATGGATAATACACTGGTGCACCAATGTGTACACCCCTGCAAAACATGCATATAATCGATCATTTATACTCACACTCGGACATACTTCTTCATGGGAATTATACAGGTGCACCAATCTGTACAACCCTTTGAAACATGCATTAAAACGATCATTCATAACCACACACAAGCTTATTTCGTCATGGGAATTACACAGGTGTACCAATATGTACACCGCTTCAAAACATGCATAAAGTCGATCACTCACAACCACACACAAACCTATTTTTCATATGAATTACTTTCCACAGGTGCACCAATCTGTACAACCCTTTGAAACATGCAGAAAAACGATCATTCATAACCACACACAAACCTATTTCGTCATGGGAATTACACAGGTTCACCAATACGTACACCGCTTCAAAACATGCATAAAATCGATCACTCACAACCACACACAAACCTATTTTTCATATGAATTACTTTCCACAGGTGCACCAATATGTACACTTCTGTAAAACATGGGAAACCTACATTTTCATTGGAAACCTAATTTTTACACAGGTGTATCAATATGTACACCCCTGCAAAACATGCACAAAAACGATCATTCATATTAACAATCAACAGGTGCACAACTATGTACACATTAACAATCTACATGTGTATAATCATGTACATACATGGGCGGATCTACATGCAGGCACACTTAGGCATGTGCCCATGCTGAATTTCCAAAAAAATATCCATCCTACTAATGTTTTGCAATAAATTTCCTATAGAAAAGGAAAGAAAATAACTTGTTCGTTATTCGTGAATCTGTTTATATTTTCTACCATACGAAACTTCAAATTAAAAAAAAAATTCCTTAGGTAACAGGATAATTACTAATTAATGCCTATAATATATTTTTCTATTAGAAAATAAAAAGATACAATTATTCCAAAGGATTCTCATCAGACAAGAAGTTTGTCGGGAGACTAACAACAAGCTGGGCTCCAACCCCTTTTTGTACTACCACACTTAACCTATGAAAAAGAAACTCCCCTACACGCACATTAGCATCCTGGATGGCCATATAATTGCAAAAAATAGGCAAAAAATAAAACCTCCCCTTTTTGTACTACCACACTTAACCTATGAAAAACAAACTCCCCTTTTTCTATTAAATAGGCAAAAAATAAAACCGCCTTTAGTTATGGGTATCAGCTTAAACTGAGTCATTAGGCCTCTACTATAAATAAAAAGCTTATAACCTAATTACGAACTTAAGTTGTGGAATATCGTTTCTTTTTTTCACAAAATTTCTTAAGAAAATTTTGAATGTATACATGAACATATGAGCATTGAAGGTGAGAATCATCAACGCTGGGTAATAATTACGACTGGATGGAACGGATGGAAGACGACTGGATGAATAATATTTCATTTTTTTACATTGAGAAAGATGTCTTTGATGCTATAGACAATGAAGTTGTCATACAACGATCAAAAGTACAAAAATTTGTAGGCGACAAGTATGAAATACGTATCAACTCAGAGGTTATTTTTTAATAAAATTTAGAAAGTTCTACTAAGTGCCCCTACCAATATAAGATCCTGGATCCGCCACTGTGTACATATTAAGAATCAATATTTGTACTAGTATGTGCACATTAGCAAAAAAAACATGAAAGTTATAAAAATTATCTTTAAAACAGGAGGCAACTCTGACTAGTAAAGCTTTCACTTGTAAGTTCTACTAAAAATTATCTTTACATGATACATGCCAGATGTGTTAACTAGACCCTTAAATTCTTATAAGTTCCTAAATTTAATACATACGAAACCCATGTACTCGGAGCAAAAGGACAAACAAGCAGCGCTACATCAACAATGTCACTGACCATGAAGGCTAATCACTCAATAAAATATATTTTATTAAACGAGCGTTGTACTAGTCAAATTCAACCAAGAAAGCCTTAAGCACGCAATCATGTTATCAGTTAGGACCAATATTAAGGTAGGCATCATCAAGGCAACCAAGTATACAACTAGACCAAATACCTTGCATCGTGTTGCAGCATGGGATGCAAGCATAGCAACATAAGTTGGGGACTCATCTCTATCGTATTTGACCTTCACTACACCTGCAATTGAGATAAATAAAAAGGTTGAGAACTTGAGATACTAACAGATCATGTGTCTGTTCAAGTCTAAGAAATCAAGTTACAGTTGCCTTTAAGTTTTACACTGCAAACAACAACAAAATATGTTTTTCTGAAGGTTTCACTACTGTAACCAAAATTAGCCCGATTTGGATAAACTCAACCTTGAAGGATGAAAATTAGCCAGTGTAACAAAAGAGTTAGCACTAACACATTTTTTTGGGAATTTCTAAACAATCAGTCACGGATGTACAATTATGTGCTCATTAGCAATCAAAAAGGTGTACAATTATGTGCACATTAACGATCAACGGGTGTACAATTATGTGCATATTAACCATCGAAATGTGTGAAACTATGTGCACATTAACGATCAACAGGTGTACAGCTATGTGCACATTAACGATGAACAGGTGTATAACTATGTACACGTCAACTAATAGGTGTACAGCTATGTGCACATTAACGATCAATATGTGTACAGTCATGTGCACATTAAGAATCAACATGTGTACAACTATGTACACATTACCAATTCAATATCAAAAGAGATGAAATTCATATTCTACTCAAAGCTATAAATATCTAATAATCCCATTTGTTTTTCATAGAATAAGAGGCATGAGAGATCAAAACAAACTAAATGAAAATAGTGAGACAAATGTAACTATGTAATTAGGGATGAAAACTGAAACAAAATTTTTTGAAGCCTGGCATGAGCATAAGATCTGAAAGGTACTCCTAGATCTACTTAACCAACCTTTTAAAGAAAGGGAACAAAATAAGCAACCTAATGTACTTACTACGATCATACAGTTGAGCACAAAAAACAAGTCAGAGTTATCTACCTTTGATGTCTTTGATTTACTTTGGAGTTCATCTATTGCAGCTTCAGCTTGTTTTAGAACCTGAGATAAGACCAGTAAGAAGTTGCTCGTAGCTAAAAATAGACATATAATACAATAGATATGAAGCTATTTAAATGATGTTGGCCACTTCGGACTCTTCCAAACTATTTTCATTTCAGTGAGTAATGCCTCACCATCACACCGCCATAATGATGGGATGGTATAGATGGTGATTATAGTAACAGGATTAAACAAAATTCAGGAGTTTAATGGCATCAAAATACAACACATCAAAACTGCAGCATCTCAACTTAAAGCATCTTACCTATGTTGGAAACAGCTCACCATTCAATAGCTTCTTCAGTGCTTCTTGATGATTTCTCTGAAACGCCAAGTGAAGATAGAATTTTATTAAATAGAAACTACCGAATTGTCCAATAGGACTTAAACAACCACCAAACATTCGGAACATCGCAAACCTTAAGTGATGGATACTCATCTATCTCATCCACAGAATCAACTTGTAGAGGAAGAGTTGATAAGATTTCAATTAACAAAAGGCCAACATTCCAAAAGTTAAATAAGCTTAACGTTCAACAGGTGTACAACTATGTGCACATTAAGAATCAACATGTGTACAATCATGTACACATTAAGATTTCAATAACAAAAGACCACTGGTGAAATATGCACTGGCGAAAACTTAATTAACCCATTACGGTCTCAATAACAAACCTTGTCGACACACTCCGCCAGCTAGACAGAGATTTGAATGATCCAAGAATGAAAACACCTGCAAATAAAATAACAAACATGATTTTAAAATGAAGCAAAGTCGATATAAACCAAAACAAATATATGAACACACATTCGCACCCATCATACCATATGCAACAAATCATCTGTAAGATCCATCCTAGCAAGAAATTCATCTGTTATTATCTCTCGTCGCCATCATTTTCACCACTTACATAATCAATAAAATTCCGAGTACCAACATTTTCCGGAATCACATTATATGAAAACGAAGTAAAACTATTAACATGAGTATGTTCAAGTGAACTACGTATCATAATGAAGCAAAAAAGTTAAAAACTGAAATAGATATGAAATGTAATGAAGTAAAAAAATTAAAATGAAACAATTTTGTGCACATCATAGTCTGTTGAACGTTAGTAAAAGACAAATTACTTATGAAGGCATGAGGAAACTGCAATCATGGGATTTGCAGCAAAAATGAATCTGTATAGCAATATCCTTAAAATAAAAATGGTATAAATCATAAAATAAAAGGAAATGACAAACTAAACTAAAATGGAAATGATTGCCAATTTAAGATCATGATGGATGATGCCATTTAAACGTAAGTGTTCGATCCCTCGAGAGATATCTATAACGATGCTTATAATGTTGGAGTGAACCTCCTCTTATAATTAACCTCTGTGACTATCATCATTTCTGGTTAATAAATGAACTGCATCAAGACAATAGTTTCTTAACTGAAAGGCTATTTTTATTTTAAATTTCATAAAGAAATGACGGGCTCAAATATGTCATTAAACTGCTGGATTTATATCACTTTATATCACAGTAGTTGGAAAATAAGCAATTAGGATGACTGTGTCCAAAACAGAACAAAAAAAGAAGACTAATAAAACAAAAAAAAGTAAAGCCAAAGATAAATTCTGAGCCTGTAGATGCACGGCATCAACATTTGTGGCATCGCCTCCTATCCCATCGCAGAGGAGGTTCAAATATACTAGTTGATTGTGTAAGGAACATTTGCTATCCAGAACAAGAGTATTGGATCCATTCTTCTGAAATTGAAGTGGAGCTTCGATAGAATACTTTTGTTATGAAAATACAACTGATACTAACTAAATGAATACAAAGGAAAAACTAGTGCAAGATTTTTCCACTAACATGATGACAATATTTTATTTTCCTATCATATTTGTTTGGCTATTCACTATAGTCACTAAGGACTAGCTACCACATGTAATCATAATATGGATACATAGAGCACTCGGAAAGCAAGTGGGACAAACTCAATTGCTTGTTGCTTAGTAATAGTAAAACTATGTTGTTTATAGATATTGGACCGAATTATGTGATTAAGTATATAGTCGGTAACACCATTTTTGGTTCTTCTGCATCTACTACAATTGCATCAAAAATTCAGTAAAATTCAATATAAAAAGATCTGAAATTAATTTCTTTATACAACCTTTGAATCCTCCGCAATCAAAAGGAACGTCGACTAATTGAGTTTAAACCGTAAACCAAACGTTAGATCTTAACTAGAGTTCCTAAAATGATAACTTGAGATGATTTTTTGAGAGAATTAAACTTAATTAAATATGAACTGAGCTAAGAAAAATACCTAGATGTAGATGAAAGCATTAGCAGAAACTTTAGTCAAGCTGTTGATTTCAATCGAAGAAACTAATTCCATTTTCATCAGATCGGATTCTTTCATCGCCAAGAGAGTTTTAATCTCAAAACACTTGCAATCTCAGATTCAATCTCTCTGGTAACCTGCAAATTATCATCAATTTCTTCATTCACCATTAGAAAAACAACTATATCTACATGTATGAGCCTTAATTTAGATTGGAGAAGGCATTCATAGAGAATAATCGCTACTGAATCATCCATCTCTTCACAGTCTCTCGAAATACCCTCTCTTTCCGAAAATCCATTATCTGAAAGACTGAAAGTGAAATAATCTATTTTTGGGTATGAAATCACTTGAAGGACATTTCAGGTATTATGAAAAAACGATTTTTAAGAAAAGGATTAACCCGTACAAAAAAGGATTAAAACGTTCATATTTTCAGAAAAATGGACGAGAACGTACTAGGCTTAAGCTGACAGGACTAAGATGTCCAAAGCCCACTAACTTTGGGACTAAACGTCAATTTCTACATGTGAAAACTACTACCACACCCATTTTTCAGATTTCTTACACTAAGAAACCCACGCCCAGAAAAGTTCAGGCGCGCACCCATTATCTGAGAAAAAATTTCTCACAAACCCATATTTATTAAAATTAGGTTATTCCTTCTTCCACGCACAAAAAAGTTCTGTGATTTCCTTCTCGAGGAGTATTGTTTCTGCGATGTAGTTTTGGTTTTTCGAGTAAACTTTACTTCGTGATTATTTCCTTGCTACTTCCTACGCCGGGACTACTTTGTTCTTCTACGAATGGTAATGGAGATTTGATATTAAATTCATTCATTCGATGTTATGCCACTGCAAAATCTCTTCGCCGGAACTAATTGATTTCTTTTGCTACTTTGTCAGATGTTGGGGGATCAATTCCAGGCCTTCCTCTTTCGGCTTCAAGGATTTCTTCTTTTGGGTATATTTGCAAAACCCTAAATGAAATCGAGATTTTGAAATTAAACTGATTTGTGGTGGAAGTAACAATAAGGAGTTGATTAGTGTTCCTTGCATATCTTCTTTGATAACCCCTAACAGCTCTGTGGAGACTAAAGCAAGAGCACCTATTGGGTTTTCCACTTTTCTGCCAAATAGTTGATTAATATCTCCTTATTACATCTGAAATTGAGGCAGACGAAATCGAGAAAGAAATGGGCAGAGAGAGCTGCTGATGAAGATGTGAAGTTGTTTCTATCAGAGAACATCAATAAGAGTTGGTTCTTTTTGAGATGAAGAAGAAAACACCTGATTCTGATGCCGCTGAAGCTAGGGTTTGGTTTTCTTGAGAGAATCAGATAGAGATGAATGTTAAGTTCCAGAGACTAGAGAAATGTGGTATGTGCTTGAAGGGTTCAGATCGAGAATTGGACATGGATTTGATGCAGAGACGAAGAATTGGGGTTAGGGTCTAGTCGATTAAACAAAGAAGAAGACTTGCTGCTGAAATACGATGATTATGCACTGTACAATGATTTGGGAACCGACCGTCCCATTCTCGGAAATTCAACTGAGTTACCTTACCCTCGGCGAGGAAGGACGGGGCGAAAACCAAACAAAAAAGGTTTCATAATTTATACTGCTTAAACTTTTTTTCCTATGTCGATTCTAAGATTTACCAATTTTTACCTTTTCTTTTCTTTGATCATATTTTTTTTAATACAAATTCATTGATTTACTTGTAGATCCAAATTACGAAACTCGCTTGTTTATATTGAACCTGAACATATACATTCCAAGAGATGAAAAATTTAGTCAGTTGAAGTTCTCAGACTTTATAGCTTATGCGGTGAAAGCACTGGGTCATGTCGTTCGTCCAGAAATTAAAGCAATGTTTGACAAAACACCTAATGAATTCGATAGCTTCGACGACGTGCTGCATCTTTACGAAGGATACCAGGGACAGGAAGTTAATCAAACTGGAGATTCCCATTTGTTGACATCAAATTGGAGCCTCAACTTAGAGTTTGTTAAAGAACTCTTTCGTTCTGACGGCGAAAACCCCCTCAAATTCCCATTTCTTCTTCATTACTAATTATGTGGTTATTATAATTATACATGCAGGTGATATCTTCATGGAAAAACTTGTTGCAAGGAGATAAGTTGTTTGATTGCATAACATGTCAAGATCAGATTTGGTTTTTAGTCTGTTGGGTGTTGTTTTAAGTTGTTATGCAGCTATGAATATGGATGCATAACCTGTTATGCATCTACAAATTTTTTTGCATAACTTGTTATGCAGTCCAGAAAACGGTTGCATAGCACGTTATGCATCAACTTTTTCGTCACTTTTGAAACCAACAAAAACAAAGACTGCACAACTTGTCATGCACCTACAATAATATCTGCATAACATGTTATGCAGTCGTGAAAATTGATGCATAACCTGTTATGCATCCGAAAATATGGTTGCATAATGCATTATGCATCGAGAAATTTATTGCACAATCTTTTATGCATCGAGAAAATAGATGCATAACCTGTTATGCATCCGAAAATATGTTTGCATAATGCATTATGCATCAATTTTTTATGTACGCACTAAAATCAACCAAAACAATGGCTACATAACTTGTTATAGATGCATAACTTTGTTATGCAGATGCATAATTTGTTATGCAGTCGAGAAAATGGTTGCATAATTCGTTATGCGTTTGCAGAATGTGTTATGCATCTTTTTTGGTGGCTGCATAATGGTTATGTAGTCAGTTTTCGAAATTTTGCCTAAAATGATGATCACCTCCGATTTTTTCGTGAAAAACAAAAATTTAATATTGTTGTTTGTACTCGTTGCGTAGCTCTCTTAAAAAGATTTCCAACGATGTAAAATTTGTAAAATTCCAAGACGCGGATTTTTAGATATGTTATATCCAAGTTGTGTTGCCAATTATACCCCTGATGCATAACCCGTCATGCGGATGCATAATCCGTCATGCAGACATTTTTAACAATTTCATATAATTATGGGTGTCACGGTACCTAAAATTAATTGTGGGCCTGAAAATGAAAATATTTTCTTTTTGGGTCTCCCCCTAATTTCCCCTTTCTACATTAGTAAATGCATCGCCCAACAGATAATTTAGTGGCTCAAGCCTGTTAACCTTCTCCCGAAGTTACAGATGCAAGCTTAGCAACACTCTTGTGACCTTGACATTGCAAGTTTCTCTCTACAAGTTTCGGATAGCAAGGTGGGCGATGGAATATTACTTTATCAAAGGATGATGCTTACGCAAGTCCATTTCAACAGAGATTCACGATTCACGCATTGATCAAGACAGCAACATTGATATTACTAGCGCTGACTTAGGTGCAACAACAACAATAGATAACCCCTTCTTCTTTTGTAGATGAAACAAGGAAATAGATAATACTAGCCAGTGCAGACTCACTAAGGAATCTCTACCCAAAGACTAGCATATCAATGAAGAGGTAAAATTTTAGGCCCTCTTTCTTAACTAAAACAATTTACTGAATGTCTGAATAACAATGACTCATATTTCTCTTAAGGGACACTCCGAAGTGGTTGTTTTTCACGTAGTACTCTGACTTGTTTTTGAATATCCCAATACAAAATGTAAAAGAAAGTTTCAAAAAGAAGAAAAAAAAAAACAAGAAAAGAAACAAGAATATTACCGCGTTGGGAGAAATAACTCCATTGCACCAAAAATACACCTTTTTTTTTTTTTTTGATTGTCAAGTTTCCTGCAACTAGTCCACTGGTCGAGAATTCTTTTACTAGAAAATCAAGTTGCGTTCAGATTCCCTTCTAAAAGATGTGATTCAAAAGCTCTGGATGTCATGTTGGGACTTGGGACCAGGTTTTGAAAAGCTTCTTCATAAACTAAAAATTTTAACCTCCTGGAAAAAGTAATGGGTTCCTTGTTCTCTTGACCCCGTAAGGAAAAAGCTAATAAGCTTTATAACCTCTTTCTTGGAGATGTCTTCTTATATCATCATATCTTCATAATTCTGTGAAGGAATCAAATATACAAAGGATTGATGTGATTCCTATCATTTTGAGCATTGGCCTACGCTACAAAAGATTCAAGGTTTACCAAGTTGGCAAGCTTTTATGGCCCATACGAGATTTTTACGAAGAGTTTCAATCAGTTCTACTAGGCAAACTGTGGACAATCATTTGGTGTCCTAAACAATTCTTTCAAAATTTGGACACCCCAAAGAAAATATCCATTTAAGCTACAATGGTTGCAGTATAGGTATCAGTACTGATTGATACAAATACGTATTTATATACTCAAGCTTATCGATACATTATTTTTTGTTCGTCTCCCATTTTCATCCAACTGTATAAATAGCTAAAGGTACATTTTGTTGGTATCAAAAATAGAGTTTGTATTGTACTAAAACCGATCACCTGTGAAACGCTACCAATACCCGAAATTCTGACCCATGTCAGTCGGGCTATGATTCAAGCAAACCGAAGACCGTAAAAGACAAAATGAAACTAATATCAGCCATAATGTTATTAGCACCCATGCCATGAACGTATTCTCTCCAAATTTTAAGGAAGAACAACAGAATCCGGGCAGGAAACACCATAAAAATCAAAATGAATCAAAATGTCTTAAAAATCTTTTCTAGAGAAAGAGAAAGGAAGCACAAGCAAATCTTTTAAAGATAGAGACACATCTTTTCTAGATAGAATTATTTGTATATATTTTTTGATGATGATGATAAGAATTGTAAATATCATCACTTTGAAAATGCTATATGTCTTGTGTCCGAGGACCACTTCTTTTTCAGCACAGATGGTTTTGCTAGCATAGTTGCAGGAGTCAATTCTCAAAAATATATCCAAATGATAAGAAGAATGTGTGAATGGATAAAAGTAAAGATGCTAAGCTGTGGAAGGCTGAAGGATACTGAGTCAGCAGCGCATAATTCACCGACAGAGACTATTGTCACAAATTAATAGCGACAAAATCGTGACGAAAGAAGATTAGTGGTGCATTTGTGCAAACTAGATTTCTAGATTTTGTCCGAGTTCTACTGATAAATGAACAGGGGTGTACACAATGCCCGGAAGCCTGCGGCTTGCCATGTACCGGCCGGGTCCGAAAGTGTTCATGGACGCCCGATATCCTGTCATGGGCTAGTCTGGTCCACCCGATAATTATAAATGGGCAGACCCGGGTTGTTGTTCAAATATTGGAGTCCGGCCTGTTAGCCTGCTCGGTAGCCTGTTTAGTTACCCGGTCTGCCTGACTGCCGATAACATGGAATAAAGTTTTCTACTGGTGTGATGGATTTCTCAAGAACTTACATTTCATATTTGGACAATTTATTGGGGTTAGAGAAAATTCTGAATTACATTTCACAATAATGAATATGAATTGCTTGAATTATCATTTGAACGAGTTACAGATATATCTTCGTCCATCAAGCCAAAAAAACAAACCTATATACTTTAAAATTTTGAATTATCTCATGGGCCCGAGACCTGCCCGACCCGACCTGGTTTAGCCTGTATTGTTTCATGGGTATGGACGGGCCATAGACATTAAATTTTTGATGTTGCCCAGCCTGGCCTGGCCTGTTAATCTTAATGGGTAGTAAGAACTATAAACCTGTCCTGCCCGGCATGTGCTATAATAGGGCTTGCGCTGGCCTGCCCGGCCCGATGTACACCCCTATAAATGAACGAAGAAATTCAAAAAGATTCTAAAAGTATTGCCTTTTCATGTTTCCCATTCAGTAGACCCACCTTTACGGAATTTCATTCTTGTTTGCTAATTTCTTTTTTTTTTTTTTTTTTTGATGGAAAGAAATAATTTATTAACTAGCAAACATAGTACATGAGATTTACATTTTCTCGAAAATATTAGAATCTATGCTAGTTGAAAGAACTTCTTGATGCATGTTATCTGACATGTGTTGAAGCTTTTTAATCCTTGCCTCCTTCGCAATATATTCCGCTGCTGAGTTATTCTTCCTCTAAATATATTTCACTTTAGCTTGAGGAAGGTTGCCCAACATTTTTCTAATTTCTTGCAAGGTATTTTCCGCTGGCCATGAACCGTCTGTGCTTACCTTATTTAAGTTGTCCGGCAAAGCTTTACAGTCAGTAACTATGAAGACGTTGGATAATATGTTTTCCTTTAACCACGTGACCGCCTTTAATAGAGATTTTGCTTCCGCATGGAAAGCAGATGTCGCCCACTCTGAGCCCGCTGATAGGTGCATGAAGGTTTTCTCGTCAACTAAATATAGAATGAAGGCATATCCCGTCGACACATCCTCTTTCTTGAAAGATGCATCAATGAAGATTATCCAATCCGAATTTAGGTTGGACCAAGAACAGTTGGTAGAAATTTTCAGTTGAGTATTTACTTTACTTTGAATGATATTTGTCGGGGAAGATTGAAGGAAAATATTGATTTGCCCTATTAGGTTGATCGAGTATGGGTTAATTTTCTCAAAAACTACCGAGCATCTATATTTCCAGATGAACCAAAGGATGGTAGAAATTTTTACTTGAAATTGGCTCAAGTTAGCCTCCGAAATCCACCATTTAACCCAGGAAATAATTGAACTGGGAGTGAAATTGGAGAGAATATTATTTAGGGATAGTCCAAACCAGGATGCTCTGGCAAACGGGCACTCACAGAAAAGATGGGATTCTATTTCCTGCTCTTGATTATTACATAACCTGCAAATCGGGTCTATTTCCTTGTTATGTGCTCCTAGTCTAGCGGAGGCTGGTAGAACTTTTTGAGAAAGTTTCCAGACGAAAAGTCTTATTCTAGGAATAACCTGCATTTTCCAAATCTTATTCCATGGAAAATCTCGGCAGTTATTAATGTCTTGATCCTGATTGGCTAGAAAATTACAAACATTTTTGGCTGAGAAATTACCCGAGTGATGATGGCGCCATCTGATGATGTCTTATTCTTGATTACTTGGATTTAGAGCTTGTATTTTAATCCTATCTTCCGGGGAAAAGAATTCATTTAGCTTTTCCTGATCCCACTTATTTTGATCTGTTATCAACTCTTGAACTCTTGTTGGCATCTGCTCTTGCACATTTGGGACTATTTGGATTATATCTGTGTTCGGAACCCATCTGTCTTCCCAAATTTTCACCGAAGCTCCGTTTTTGACTTGCCAAACGTAGTTACTTTTTATTAGCTTTATACCTTTTTGTATACTGATCCAAATCCAAGACAAATTCGAAGTTATGGATTTTTCTAGAGGGTGCGAGTTTGTGAAATATTTTGCTTTAACAGTTTGACCCATAATTGGTCAAGTTCGGTTACCAGTCTACTTGCCAGTTTAGTGAGGAGAGATAAGTTGAACTGATGAGGGTTTTTAATTCCTAGACCACCTTGGGAAATGGGCTTGCAAAAACCCTTCCAAGCTTTTATAAATCCTCCTTTTCTTTTTTGCCCATCATTTTTCCACCAGAAGTTTCTCTAAATTCTGTCGAGTTGATCAAGGGTTTCTTTTGGCAGTGCCAGAACTTGCATTTGATAGGTTGGATAAGATTGAAGGATAGATTTTATCAAGACAGTCCTACCCGCTTGAGACAAGAGTTTAGATTTCCAACCTTGAAGAGTAGAGTAATTTCGTTGTAGGAGAGGTTCAAAGTTGGCTTTTCGATTCTTATCAAACAACAGTGGAATTCCCAAGTGTTGATGGTGGTTTTTAGCTCAGGGTTAAAATCGTAAAAACCTTGCATCTGACGTCACTCTGCAAGGAAACGGTGTCGTGAGTGCTAACCTCTCCACCGACGTATTTATTGAGTCATTCAATATATTTACATGAAATTTATCCAGACTGAAAAATGTAGCAACCATCCCAAACACTCTGTAAATTTCGGCACCTCGCCAATGCAAGACTCGCTGAGTACCTTCCTGTGTTGTGTTCCCCGGAAGAACCCTTCATATCGGTATGGCATGACGGATTTATGTTCACTCGCAGCGGAGTAGCATGAACCTCCAAGTACCAAAGTTAAGGCCATCGCACGAAATGCTCAGACGGAAAGCACACTGCATTCTGTAGATAAGGATTTTTGTGGCAGCATACAAAATCCAGCCGATTATTGTGATAACTCACAAAAACTCATAAACCTGACTAATTTGCAAAATTAAGGTTTCGCGCCTCGCGCAGTACACTGGACCCCGTTGGTCGAAAAACTATGCTTATCCAAAATAAGGCGATTAAATCCGCCACAACGCACTGGAAGTGTGACCACGCCCTAGCTTGCCGACCCCACTTCCTATCGACCAATCAGGTCGCTTTAAACTCCGCCACACACACAAAGAAGTGTATCCACGCCCATGCCTGGCCTGCCCTCTTACATTAACCAATCGGTTTACCTTAAACTCGCCACAATGATGAAAAGAAGGAAACCACGCTGGATGGTCGCAAATCCAATTGGTTTCCCAAAAAATGCACACGCCAGGCACACATGCTAGATGCATTCCAAACATGCCAAACATGGACACTCGCCCCATGCGACGTGCTACATAGGCTAATTAGGGTTTCGAAAATCCAAACCCTAAGAAAGATTTCCACACCGACGTGCCAAGGTTTCAATGGCTATGGCTACACAGTCGCGCCGAAGGCATGCACGAGCCCTGCCATCCTTGCTGCATGCCGCTAGCACGAGTTGAAAGCGCCACTGCCAATTGAAGGTAGCCATGATCGACGACTATCTTTCCTCCTGAGATGCAATCTCAACCATCCAAGTTCGCCACCAAACTAACGGACTTGTGGCAACTTTTGAGCGACCATGCCGCCAAGCCCTAAATTTTGGCCACGGTGCCAAACCCTAAATTGGCCATGGCGCCAAGCCCTAGCCTTGGCCATGGCGCCAAGCCCTAACCTTGGTCGTTCCGCCAAACCTTAACTTTAGTCACAGAGCCAAATCTTAAACTTTGGCCATGCCACCATGCCACGGCCACTTGCATGCCACCATGCCGCAACCACTGGCATGACACCATGCCACGGACACTTTCATGCCACCATGCCACGGCCACTGGCATACCACCGTGCCGCAGCCACTGGCATGCCACCGTGTCGCAGCTACTGGCATGCCACCATGCACTACTATTGGCGCCACTTCGACTAGCCAAAACGAGCCTAGCATCACATATGTTATTTACCTACGGCAAGCCTCTCAATTCTAAACTTGCCACACGTAGCAAAGTGCTACATGTTTTCCACGAAAACATTCGAGACATCAAAACATATCACAAACTGGGGGATAGTCATCAGGGTATTGGTCTGGCGGTTTACAACATGCGGCGTGTAATACTCCCGTTACAGAAAGTGTCATAAAGCGGGGCGGTTAGTAATGGAAAGAAATAATGGTGTAAACGTATCCTTCATTATGGGAACATAAATTGCAGGCGTTACCCGTTTCTCTCTTCTTATACCACTCAATCGTTTCCACTTCCCACGAGACCAGGGTACGTTTTGTTGCAACTTGTATAAATAGGACTCACCTATTTTCCACCAACGACAAGTTTTGGTCAGGAGAAAAATACAACATCCAGAAATCATCTGATAGCTTTTCATTCAGCTAGCCAATTCAACTTTCTGATACAAGTCACGAAACACCCACACTTCGAGAATCAACTATTCTGGTCTCAACATTTTTTTCGCTTCCCTCCCTAAGACCAACCCTTCTCCTTCACTTTGTGACCGAAGCAAGCCTGTAACGGCCATTTCTTGGTTTAGGCCAGGATTGTACAGATTGATCTCTCGAATCAAAAGTACTCCCGTGCAGTACATTGTTTAGGGTTTAGATTTGTTTCTGACCCACACACCCGAAATTACCAAAATCAGCAGAAACAGTTTCACCCACAAACAATTGGCGACCACAGTGGGAGGTTAATCTCTCGGTTGCAATATCAATTTTCAATTCCCAATTTTACTTTTCGACCTCAGTTCTCATAAGATGGTTGGTCTTAGATCTGAATCCATGATCCCAGACTCTGCTCGAACTCTGGGGAATGGCAATGTTCCCTCTCCCAACACGACACCTAATGGCGCAACCGATGGGGAAATTCCAAGATTGGCCGAATTGGCACGAGTTCAGGAGATCCACGCAAGGAACATGGACCTGATGAAGGAAGCGATCAACAACATACTCAACTTTCTTATCAGCCTGACATCGAATCTGAGTGATTCACCCATCCCAGAAACTCCAAGATTGGGGACTGACGTCTCAGATGATCGCTCTCAAGTTAACATCTTCACCACCAATCGGAAACCGGTAGACCAGGAGTCAACCGCGTTGGTGGAAAACTTGTGTGAACTTCTACACCTTTCAAAAGACCAGCGAGCAGAAACATTCGTTGCTATCAATCAAATAGCCCTAGACGCGCGTTTGGTTCCTTTACGCCCAGAAACTTCAAGGATGCCAGAGATGTTCATCAACAATGTAACATTTACTGAAGACGACATGATGGCAGAAGAAGGACATAACCGAGATCTACACGTCACCGCCCGCATCAAAGATGTGGAGTTCAAAAGGGCCCTCATAGACACGGGTGCGTCCTCCAATGTCATTACTCTTAAAACGCTGAGGACAACCAAGGTGCGGCCGAGCGAAGTCATACGTCAGCCTACCATGATGACGGATTTCGAAGGCAATCAATTCAGCACGTATGGATACATATCACCATTGCCTGAAGACCATGATCATTCCTTCGACATATCACCAGTGCCTGAAGACCATGCTGAACGGAGAAGTCATCCGCATCCCCACATCATTATCTCCCCACGCACCAATCTGTGGTATGGAGATGTTCGAACCAAAGAAGAATTCGCGAGATCCAGCAGGAAAAGTTCGCTACATTCCACTTCCAACGTGGGCATCAACCGAAGAAGAGGACAGGCTTACATCATTTCACAAAGAAGCTCGGTCTCACGCAATCCCTCCAAAGGAAAAGCACGCCAGTTTTCCCTAATCGAGCGGAAATCTGACTCATTCTCATACCAATAGGGAGCGTGCTTTTATCGTAAGTCGTGATGAAAAAGGGGAAATCGTATATCGGCGCCGCTGTTAGCAATTAACAGGGGAGACTACCACCCAGTTCTCCGCCTAGTAGAATGCAATCACAGCAGCAAGCCACAAGAGGAGGTGCCAGATGCACCTCGATAACTACAAGACGGAACCAACTCCACCACAGATGAACTTGAAGTTGTCAACATCGTAAGTGAGGAATCTCCGCGTCCTGTCTCAATCAGCTCGGCTCTGTGTACTGACGAGCGCGCAAAACTTGTGGACCTTCTTAGCGAATATCAAGATGTGTTCACATGGATGTACGAGGAAATGCCTGGTTTGGATGAGAAGCTGGTCACTCATCATCTACATATAATACCCGGATCCAAACCAGTCAAACAATCTCCGAGACAGTTCAGACACGATGTGGAGGAACATATCAAGATAGAGATTCAAAAACTGCTAACCGTCGGTTTCATCAAACCCATCCACCATCCCACCTGGTTGGCAAACATGGTTTCAGTGAAGAAGAAGAGCGGCCAAATCAGGTGTTGTGTTGATTTTAGGGATCTAAACAAATGCTGCCCCAAGGACGATTTTCCTCTTCCTAACATTGACATGCTGGTAGACGCCACCAGTGGACACGGTATGTTTTCTTTTATGGACGGATATAGCGGCTACAACCAAATAAATATGTACGAGCACGACGCAAGTAAAACAACTTTTCGAACTCCTCTCGGAAATTTTTACCATATTGTGATGCCTTTCGGCTTGAAAAATGCCGGCGCCACCTACCAACGCGCCATGACCACAATTTTCCACGACATGATGCACAAGCAAGTTGAAGGTTATGTAGACGACATAGTGGTTAAATCGAAAACCCGGGCGGCTCACAAAGAGGTGTTACGACAAGTGTCGCGAATACAAACTGAAGATGAACCCGTTGAAGTGTGTCTTTGGCGTTTCTTCGGGCAAATTCCTAGGCTTCCTGGTGACCACCGAGGGAATCAAAGTCGATCTAGTCAAAACCCAAGCCATCCTCACGATGCCTCCCCCGCAGACCGTGAAAGAGCTCCAGAGTTTCATGGGTAAGGTAAACTACATTCGGCGTTTTATACCGGGTTTAACTCAGCTTGTCGCTTCATTTACCCCCTTGCTGAAAAAGGGAGCAAGCTTTGTATGGACCGCACTACAACAAGAGGCATTTCAGAAGATTCAACAGATATCGTCATCCCCAGCCATCATGAAATCCCCGATACAAGGAAGACCGTTGTGCCTCTACACTGCCTACATTGACATTGTTGTCGGAGCTCTTCTCGCCCAAGAAGATAACAAAGGAATTGAGCACCCTATATACTACTTCAGTCGAACTTTGAGAGATGCCGAACTCAGATATCCCAAAGCAGAAAAAGCGTCCCTAGCCCTGATTCACTTCATCCAAAAGTTTAGGCATTATCTGCTCTCAAACAAAGTGAAGCTGATATCTAAGTCTGATCCTGTGAAGTTCCTACTTTCAAAACCGGCCCTGATAGGAAGGCCAGCCAAATGGATCCTTCAAATGTCAGAGTTCGATATAACCTATGCTTCCCCCAAATCTATCAAATGACAAGCGGTTGCGGATTTGCTAGCAGCTTTCCCAGGAGAGAATACCACAGCGCTACACGAGGACCTTCTTGGGGATTTTCCGGAAATTTCTTTTGTCAGAGAAGAATCGTGGCTATTGTTTTTCGATGGCTCCGCCACCCCTAACAATAATACCGGAGGAGCAGACGTGGTCCTAGTGTCCCCAACGGGTGAAGTCTTCTCGCATTCCTTCAAGCTAGACTTTTATTGCACCAACAATTCAGCAGAATATGAGGCCTTTCTCATAGGGTTGTGATTAGCCAAACAAGCCGGAGCCACGCGTCTGGAAATAAGAGGTGATTCCAAATTACTGGTCAACCAGATGAATGGAGTGTACATACTGAAGGAAGTGACCTTGTCCCCATATATATCCGAGGCACAAAGCCTGCTAAATTACTTCGTCGATGCGACCATAACACATGTTGGTCGCGGCAGCAACAAACATGTTGATTGCCTAGCCACGTTAGCATCGAAGCTGCAGTTCGAAGGTTTAGAAGAAACCCTGACAGTAAAAAAACGAACTATAGCTTCGACATGGATCTCGCAACCTGAGGAGACTGAAGACAACGACTGGAGAACACCGATTATCCAAGAACTTAACAGCTTGCTCTCCCAAGGAAAGGTCAGTCTCAAGACCTTGCAAAACTTCTTCATTCTTCACGGGATATTGTACCACCGGAACTCATACGGTTACCTGTCAAGATGCCTCGGAGACAAAGAGGCACAACAACAGCTTAACCGTATTCATAGCGGAACTTGCGGAAAAACGTTGGTGGTAACACTTTATCGTCGCCTGCAACGCCTTGGATACTACTAGCCAGAAATGGAGGCTCAATCTCGTCGCTCCAAGGATCTTGCTCCAATTTCCAAGCACCGCCGCATCAATTGGAAGTTTTTACTTTTGACCATGCTGGGGACTGGCAAAAGCCGTACATCAGTCATCTTCGCGACGGCGTACTCCCTGCAAGCAAGAAATACGCAACCAAGACAAACAAAGATCCAAGAGATTCATACTCCATGAAGAAATCTTGTATCGAAAAGGTTTTGGAGGAGATTTGTTACGATGCCTGGGCGAGGCAGAAATCCCAATCATGCTGAAAGAAATGCACGAAGGCGAACACCAAGGGAAAGAGAAGTTGTTTCTCCAAATACACAAGCGATACTACTGGCCGACCATGAAGGACGATGCGGCCGCTTTTGTTCAAAGATGCCACAAATGTCAAATTCATGGAAATCTTATCCATGCACCCTCTACTCCCTTGAATTCGGTAAGTAGTCTGTGGCCGTTTTATAGCTGGGGACTCGACATCATCGGGAAAATTAACCCGCCGTCATCAAAACAGCAGGAGTATATAATAACCGCAGCAGAGTATTTCACCAAATGGGTCGAAGCCATCCCTTTACGAGGAACTACTGGAGCCACAATTGCAGCGTTCATTAAGGAATATATCATTTGTCGTTTTGGCGTGCCCAAACACATCATCACCGATAATGGCACTCATTTTGCCAACAAGCAGGTGCGAGAGTTACTTGAAGAATATGGAATTAAACAAGTCTTCTCCACTATTTACTACCCCCAAGGGAATGGGCAGGACGAAAGCAACAACAAGACTCTAATTCGAATCTTCAGCCGGACAGTGCAGGATAACCCTCGGACATAGCACGAACAACTGCTAATGGCGCTTTGGGCATTTCGAACATCACCAAGGAGCTCTACTGGCGCCTCCCCCTATTCCCTCGTCTACGGCGCAGACGTCATTCTCCCGGCAGAAATTAAAATCTCATCGGCTAGGATTGTCAAAGAAAGCGGAGTTCGATGGAACGAAGCCGAAACAACAAATGCCAGGGTAGCGGAGCTAGACACATTGGATTCCATAATATCTAAAGCAGAGGATCACGCGCAAGCATATAGAAATATAATTTCCCGAGCATATGACAAAGCTGTGAAACCGCGAGTTTTTCAAGTAGGGAATATGGTGTTGAAGACCGCCAAACACATCCAACAATACATGTCAGCACCAAAATTCTCCCCAAAATGGGAAGGGCCTTACGTGGTCACCAAAGCATATAACAGTGGATACTACAAGGTTGTCAAGAAAGATGGAGGCAGATTGGAAACAATCATCAATGGAAAATGGCTCAAGGCATATTACGCCTAGCCCTTACCCCACCTCTCGTCGTCTCATAGCACGGCTAGTCAGGCACTTTTATGTTTCCATCACATCCCAGTTATCAAATTTCATTTAGTCAAAGCATATTAATGAAAATTACCTTATTTCTCCAAAAACCAATACAAAAAAAAAAATACATATGCAGAAAGAAAACAAGGCACCTCATAACTACATAACTTAGAAAATCCCGTCCAGTAGATTATAATTCCTTGAAACATCATCTTCAACCTGTTTTGATATCTTTCAGTCCTACTCTTCAAGTCCTGGATAGCCTTTCCCACATTTTGGGATTCCATGGCCAAAGCCCTCTCCTCTTCCAAAATGGCTTTTGTGGCAGGAACGACGTTGGCAAGAATACTGGCTCTGTCAACCTTCACAATGACAAGGCGACGCCGCATCCAACTTACATTAAACTCAAGAGATTCACATGTAGACACCATGTTTTCCCACATTTCAATAGTTGATTCCGTGACGTCGCGGATGGATGTGCCTTCCATTTCAACAATCATAGGCAGGAGACAATTCACGGTGGTGACCAAAACCGACGAACAATGCTTGACCACGTTCCTGGTAGCAATATGGCCATACCTGCTCCATATTTTCGTATACAGAGTCACGAATTCCTTTCGCACTAAGAATTTACCGACGCTTCGGTAGCTAGAAGATAAACACTTCATACGGATTTCAAATGACAAGCCTGCACTGGGATATTCATGGCAAGATATACCCAAACCAGCGTTTTCCAGATCAGCAGTGGTCGGTGTTCTCGGGTTCGAATAAAGAGGGGCGGTCAGATCATCATCATCAATGACGGTCGCACATGTCTCAGTTGGATATCTCTGCGCAAAAGAAAACCTCCCTTCGTCACTCGTCAGCAATAATAAACAAATATCTATTGGTTAACGAAAGAATACGGGTATGATCTTCTCGACTCGGATAATCCGGATGGGGGAATTGTCGCAAGTGTCACACCGCTTGCGCTTGACTGAAGAATCCGGCCGGCTCGAGGATGATTCACTTCTGCTCGACATGATGAAAGAAATATGGATTCAACAAGAGAAACCTTTGCCTTGAACGGGGAAGGATGATACCGTTTCACCGGCATATATACTGCGGAAACCCCATAGAGAAACGGATGCTGATCAAACGTGATGAGCCTACATGACAGCCGAAAAATCAGCAACAATGAGATCTCTTGTCGAAACCCTAATGAAGATTAAAAAAAGGTCAAACATTCAAAGGAGGAATATGTTTCCTAGCTCGGAACCCTGGCATGG
The DNA here is from genome assembly GCF_003573695.1 of Papaver somniferum. Lineage (NCBI taxonomy): Eukaryota > Viridiplantae > Streptophyta > Magnoliopsida > Ranunculales > Papaveraceae > Papaver > Papaver somniferum. Next base: position 6,814,932 of record NW_020645971.1, on the reverse strand, counting down.
ACGCGTACCTGGAATGTATTCTCCTTTCCGCAGAGGCATTAACCATGCAAGAGGACGGCCAAGCCAAGCCAGTGCCAATGGCTTCACACCAAGACAACATCATCTCTGCAGCCAGGCCAAGCCATCTGCGTCACGACCAAGCGGAGCCAAGCCAGCAGCGCCGACGGCTTCACGACCAAGCCAGCACCAACAACTTGCATCCGCCCAGCGCTATCTTCTCTGCTCGATAGCCGATGCACCTGCGACCTTCTCAAACGCCAACTTTTCCGCTCTTGACAAGTGTCGTCCGCAGCCCAAGCCAACGCCATGAACCATTCCTTTACCAGTAGCCAAACATACCGCACTGGTGCCAACATCTCATGGCCAAGACGAATTTATACAAAAGTCGCCATCACAAGGATCACAGATTCCTCATGCCTTCCACCAAAAAGTTAGTTGAATTTCCCTAGCAATCTCTTCACGTTTTTACTCTTTCGATTTTACTCTTGTCTGACACCATCTCATGCTTACCACGCAACGATGCCACTGTTACGTGCTAAGCAGGGGACTTAATGTTGATGGTGGTTTTTAACTTAGGGTTAAAATCATAAAACCTTGCATCTGACGTCACTCGGAAAGGAAACGGTGCGGAGAGTGTTAACCTCTCCACCGACGTATTTATTGAGCCATTCAATATATTTACATGAAATTTATCCAGACTGGCGAATGTAGCAACCATCCCAAACACTCTATAAATTTCGGTAACTCGCCAATGCAAGACTCGCTGAGTACCTTGCTGTGTTGTGTTCCCCGGAAGAACCCTTAATATCGGTATGGCATGACGGATTTATGTTCACTCGCAGCGGAGTAGCATGAACCTCCAAGTACCAAAGTTAAGGCCATCGCACGAAATGCTTAGACGGAAAGCACAATGCATTCTGTAGATAAGGATTTTTGTGGCAGCATACAAAATTCAGCCGATTATTGTGATAACTCACAAAAAACTCATAAACCTGACTAATTTGCAAAATTAGGGTTTCGCGCCTCGCCTAGTACACTGGACCCCGTTGGTCGAAAAACTATGCTTAGCCAAAATAAGGCGATTAAATCCGCCACAACGCACTGGAAGTGTGACCACGCCCTAGCTTGCCGACCCCACTTCCTATCGACCAATCAGGTCGCTTTAAAATCTGCCGCACTTACGCAGAAGTGTATCCACGCCCATGCCTGGACGACCCTCTTAAATTAACCAATCAGGTTACCTTAAACTCGCCACAATGATGAAAAGAAGGAAACCGCGCTGGATGGCCGCAAAGCTAATCGGTTTCCAAAAAAAACGCACACGCCAGGCACACATGCCAGATGCACACGCCAAACACGCCAAACATGGCCACTCGACCCATGCGACGTGCTACATAGGCTAATTAGGATTTCGACAAGCCAAACCCTAAGCAAGATTTCCACACCGACGTGCCAAGGTTTCAATAGCTATGGCTACACATCCGCGCTGAAGGCATGCACGAGCCATGCCAGCCATGCCGCTAGCACGAGTTGAAAGCGCCACTGCTAATTGAAGGTAGCCATGATCGACGACTATCTTTCTTCCTGAGATACAATCTCAGCCATCCAAGTTCGCCACCAAACTAACGTACTTGTGGCAACTTTTGAGCGACCATGCCGCCAAGCCCTAAATTTTGGCCACGGCGCCAAGCCCTAACCTTGGTCGTGCCGCCAAACCTTAATTCTAAACTTGCCACACGTAGCAAAGTGCTACATGTTTTCCACGAAAACACTCGAGACATCAAAACATGTCACAAACTGGGGGATACTCATCAGGGTATTGGTCTGGCGGTTTACAGCATGCGGCGTGCAATATGCCCGTTACAGAAAGTGTCATAAAGCGGGGCGGTTAGTGATGGCAATAAATAATGGTGTAAACGTATCCTTCATTGTGGGAACATAAGGCGTTACCCGTTACTCCCTTCTTCCACCACTTAATAGTTTCCACTTCCCACGAGACCAGGGTACGTTTTTTTGCAACTTGTATAAATAGATCTCACCTATTTTCCACCAATGACAAGTTTTGGTCAGGAGAAAATACAACATCCAGAAATCATCTGATAGCTTTTCATTCAGCTAGCCAGTTCTACTTTATGATACAAGTGACGAAACACCCACACTTCCAGAATCAACTATTCTGGTCTCAATACTTTCTTCGCTTCCCTCCCTAAGACCAACCCTTCTCCTTCACTTTGTGACCGAAGCAAGCCTGTAACGACCATTTCTTGGTTTAGGCCAGGATTGTACAGATTGATCTTTCGAATCAAAAGTACTCCCGTGCAGTGCATTGTTTAGGGTTTAGATTTGTTTCTCACCCACAAACCCGAAATTACCAAAATCAGCAAAAATAGTTTTCACCCACAAACACTAGGTATCTATCATTTTTGGTCATCATCGGAACTTTTAGGATTTCAGCTAAAATCTTCCCGTGTTTCGGATGTATTTTTGGGCTGAAGTATACACTGGATTTTGAAGATTAACCATTTGGCCAGTGATGTTCCAAAAAAGTTGTAAAATTTCTAACAGACTTTTCGCTTCACCCAGATTAGCTTTTGTAAATAAAAAACAGTCGTCTGCGAAGAAAAGGTGAGATATATTGGGAGCTTTATTGTTGATTTGAAATCCATAAATTCTCTTGTCCTGAATGGATTTTTCTAGGAGTCTAGATAGAATTTCCATGCATATTAGGAAAAGGTACGGAGATAAAGGATCTCCTTGTCTTAAACCTCTCGAAGTATTGAAAGTACGATCCGGGAAACCATTTAGAAGGATTGAGAAGGAGGTTGTTGATATGCATTGTAGAATGAGTTTTGTCCAGGCTTCCGAGAACCCAAAGACTATGAGAACTTTCTCAATAAAAGTCCATTCAACCCTATCAAAAGCTTTTGATAGATCTAATTTCAACGCCACAAACCCCTTTTTCTTCTTGGAGGTTTTCATTGAGTGGATAAGTTCATGTGCAATTATGATGTTATCAGTGATTTGTCGGCCAGGTAAAGGCCGATTGATTTTGGGAGATTAATTTGCCTAGAATGGGTTTTATCCTATTAGCTAATTTTTAGAAATGATTTTATAAATAGTATTCAGGCTAATAGGTCTGAAATCTCCCGGCGTTTGAGGGGTAGAAATTTTTGGGATGAGAGTTATGAAGGAATGATTAGAATCTTTGTCAAGGATGCCCGAACAAAAAAAATCTTGGACTGTGCAAATGATATCTTTTCCCAGAATGTCCCAGTTGGCTTTAAAGAAACCCGACTGGAAGCTATCTGCCCCTGGGTCTCCCTATTGATTCAAGTTAGATAGGGTGTGGCAGATTTCTTCTTTAGAGGGAATAAGAGTTAGGGAATTATTCTCTTCAAGAGTGATGTAAGGATTTATGATACTAGAAAGATCAAAGTCGAAGTTACTATTCTGGAACGATCATATTTGTTGAAAATTATTGACCAGAAGCGAGTTGATTTGATCTCTATCAGAAAGCCAAAGCCCTGAAGGTTGTCTAAGGGAATTTATTGCTTTAATCCTTTTTTTTATTTGAGGCGGTGGCATGAAAGTATTCCGTGTTCTGATCATATTCCTTAAAAAACTTATCCCTAGAAAGCTGATGATAATAATCGTTTTTTATTTTGTACCATTTTCCTAACTCTGCTTGAAGATTTTTTAATTTTTCTATTTCTTTCGAAATGTTTCCGAATCTATGAATACTGTCGATTTTATTGTTTAGGAGCTTAATATGTTTGTGGATGTTCCCAAAGGTATTGGAGTTCCGATGGGCTAGATTGGAGGATAGCAATTTTAGTAGCCCATAAAAAGTTATCTCTCTAGATTTTTCCGAATACAAATTCCAAGACGCTTCAACCACTGTGGGTAAGGTGGAGTGATTTAACCAAGATCTAAGACATCTAAATGGTTTCTGGAGCCTATTTTTCTCAGGATTTGATTCTAATAAAATCGGCGTATGATCAGAGCCTACCCTCGGGAGGTGAGTTACCTTAGTGTCCGGAAATTTCTGAGATCACAAGAATGAAGTTAGCGCTCTGTCAATTCTTTCGCAGATGTTTTCTTCTCCCTTTCGATTGTTTGACCACGTGAAAGGGGATCCATCATATCCCGCATATTGTAGGCCCAAAGGGTCGATAGTATCAATAATGAAGGATTTATTGCTGGAACTTGCTTTATTTCCACCTTGTTTTTCGTTTGGGTCCAGAATAACATTTAAATCCCCTATTAGAACCCAAGGCTTGTTTATTTGCTGCACAATATCCAAAATATATGTTCATTGTTCGATTTTATCATCTGCTTCAACTGCTCCATAGACACATGTGATTATTATCTCTGTATCTCCTATCTTAGATTCAAAATGACAAACATTGAACTTAGAGCATATTAGTTTCAATTCTATATTGTTGTTCCAGGCTATTGCTAAACCCTTGGCTATTCCCACGGATGGAACGATGAACCAGTCAAAGAAAGGGGAATTTTTGAAAAAGAGTCCATGCAAGACAATGGGGCTTTTGTCTCAACTAAAAAGACTATATCTGGCTTGTAGTATTAGCACAAATGATTAAAATGGTCCTTTGTGATGGGTGTCCCAAAACCCTGGACGTTCCAGGATAATAACTTCATGGCTCAAGAGCTAAAAAACCTACCAATAAAAGCAGTAAACTAGAAGAGGGAAGCTTCAAATTGAAGTAAGAGAGAGAAGAGCAACCCAGCGAAAAGGGGGTACAAGGGTATGAGTTCTATAAGTAACTGACAAAATAGAATTAGAGAGGAATTGGAAAGATTAACACATCACAGGGAGCTAAAAAAAGGACTTGTACAATCAGGAAGGGTTAAGAATGAAGAAGCAGTATTGGCTTGGACAAGAAGAACAAATAGGGCTTAGACACTGACACAATAAGGAGTAAACGCTACAATCCAGCAATGGAAAACATCAAACCATAAAACTGAACCAAAGAAGACAAATGAATAGAACACTATGGTGCAGGCTAGTCAGATTACATAGTGGGGGAAATAGGTACTAAAAGGAAATCAGAAAATACTGAACTAAACAAATTTGGGTTACGAAATAAAAATAGATAAAACAAACACTAAATTCATAGGGAAGTTTTAAGAGAGCTAATACAAATTAAAATGAAAATTCTCACAGTCTCTGATTGCATCATTATACAACAAGTTTTGCATAAAATTTATCTACCTCTTCTTTAGGGGATATAAATCTACTCAGGAGGATAGAGTTTCCAAAAAATGTGATGTTTATTATTCTCAATTTCTGCTTCTGCTGGGTTGGTTTTCCATCTAAGAGTTATTGCAATTCCTGAGAGGTTACCTCAGAAAATCTTATGTCAAGAAAGTAGCAAGTATTCTTCAATTGATCCACGAATACCACGGAAACAAGAAAGTTATGCAAATTACAGTTCACCCAAAAATTAGACCAAAAAGTTATCGGCTATGACTCTGGGATTGAAAAAATTTCTCAAACTGATAAATTTTGGAACAGAGATAGATGAACAACTATTAGGAAGTCTTAGAAAAACATATAACTTATACGGTATCTTCACTACTACAAAGGAACCTACAATTTAACTGGATTAAAAAATGAATGAGGAAAAGTGAAAGGAATTGAAGAAAAATAAATATAAAAATTTAACTACGGTTGGGAATTGAGTTGTATAAAACATCAGTAGAAACCCAATTTTAGTTCACAAACTCTCTAGAAACAAAATGATAACCCTACGCATCTCAAGCAAATGTTGAAATCTTATAGAACTAGAACCACCTGCAATTAAGCAAATAGGTAAAAACTCCTTGAAAATTTAAGGAATAACAGAACTTTTCTACAAAACATCACCATGTCCAGCTGAAAAAAACATGGTGATACCAGAAGCACAGCTGAGAAGCTACCGAGTGGGATAAATTTTGCAATTATTTTAAGGAACAAGGGAAACATCAAGGAGGTTTGAAGGATGACATAATCATCAGCAAGCCAAACAAATAAACAAGGTGATACCAAAGGACTCAGCTAAAGCTACAAAGAGATATAAAAATATTGCAGGGTTTTATTATCAAAATGAATTCAACAGATTATCAAGGGATACACAACACCATGGGAAAAGGAAGCTATACTATCAGAGTTAGAATTATATCATTAGGGTTTGATGTTCTACTCAAGGACCCCCACAAGAAAAACCAGTGAAAGAAAGAAAAAAAAGAAGGAAAAAAAAAGATTATAGAAGAGATTAGGAAATTCAATTCAATATCATCAAACTAATTTCTTGGAGGAAAGAATTTTCAATCAAACCAAATACGACTAGAAAGACACAATTAATCAAAGAGCAGAAAGGATTTTCAATCAAACAGATCCGGAAGGGGGTGAACTGAATTAGCATAAATTCTTACTCTAATTATAAACCTCAATAAAAACCTGTTTCCATGGATTTAGTTCTTTAACTTCATCTCCCAAGCTCTGAGATGGGCAGAGACTCATCCTTCCTTCCATCTTCACAAACTTAATTATCATATCCCCAATTGATGTAGTAGATCTGAGAACTTGTGTACAAATCCGCCATCAGAGGCTCTGGTTAGGTATTTAGCCGCTCATGGTGAAGAAAATCAGCCGAAAAAAGAATAAAAATTAGTGAAGAGAAACCGGCTTTTTTGGCAGGTGATGAAGAAAGAAATCGATTGACTGTTCTCAGAAGAGATTCATGGACATGCAGGGAATCAAAATTGATAAAATTTGTGAATCAGTGAAAAAGTTAGTCGGCTCAATATCGCCTGATTCACAAAGCCTCGATCTTGCTAATTGCTAATCTGACATATTTTGATCCTAGAGGCGCCCAAGAGACTACATTCGAATTCCACTTGCAAAAATTCTAAGGCACATAGGTCTGGGATTAGAAGAAGGCTATTAGGAAATTCAATATGGCCTGAATGATATATAAATACCTTGAATGATTAGTGAGAAAAGCAGATATATTTATTGAGAATTTATCATGGTATCAGAGCCTGGTTCAAACCCTAAATTTTTTTATCTTCAAATTTTCTCTAAGCGGCGATGGGAGACGAAGAAACATCAAAACAAGGAGGAAAGAAAGGGAAACATTCGGAGTATGAACCATCATCATATATGGTGAAGAAAGATCCGGTGTATCATCTAGGATCTATTGATGGTCCCGGTATTACTATTACCCCAAATTATGACGAATGTGCTAGAGCCATTCGAAGATCATTGAAAGCAAAGCGTAAATTTAGCTTTGTTGAAGGTACTGTAACGGAACCTGAGGACCCTGAACAGTTGGATAAATGGATTACTATTCATTCAATGATTTTCTCCTGGATTAACAACACGTTAGATTCTTCCATTCGATCAACGTTGGGATATTATGATGATGGCAGTCTTCAATGGACACACTTGAAGAATAGATTCTGTGTTGTTAGTGGAATCAAAATTTGTCAATTCAATCCTCTTTGGGTGAGTGCAAACAAGGAAAATCTGAAAGTGTAGCTGTGTATTATGGGAGACTAAATAAGATATGGTATGAGCTGGTGACATATACGAAAATACCACAATTCAAGTGTGGTAACTGCACACTTATAATATTATGCCACAAGTCACTACTCTAAGAAAAGAAGATTACCTTCATTATTTTTGATTGGTTTAGACAACATGTATGGGTCGACCCATGAAAAATTATTGGCGAGAGATCCATTACCATCCATTGATAGTGCATACTAGACAATAGTGAATGCTGAACGTTTGAGAATAAAAGAAACTTCACTATCTAAAAATGTACATGGCAATGTCATGGCCATTAAGGTACAACCAGATCAAAAAGGAAACACGGGTAATCATGATACTGATGTAAAATTTTGCAAACATTGTAACCGAGAGGGACATTATGAAGAAGGTTGTTATCAGTTGATTGGGTATCCTGAATGGTGGGAAGATAGACCTTGTGGTGGTAGAGGATATAGCAGAGGTGGCAGGGTTGGTGGTCGTGGTGGTTTTGCATTTGGCAGAGGTGGAAGAAGCAATGGCAGCACCAACCCTGTTCGTCCCAATAACTTGAGTGTACCAGACTACCAGCAAATCAACAATCAAATAACTTGAGTATCGTATCTGCAGATGAAACTGGATTAGTTGGAGCGACAACAACACAACTTCAACAAGTGCTTGAATTTTTGAATTCAAACAAATCGAAAATCCAATTACAAGGTAAAAATAATTTTGATTCCTGGATTGTGGATACAGGGGCTACGAATCATGTCACCTGTAATTTAGATGACATGAGAGAAGTGAAGTAAATTAAGAATTATTCGGTGGTAAATTAAGATGACAGATGGAAAGTCTACGAACTCTGAAAAAATTGGAACAGTTATCCTTCCTGGTGATTTGAGGCTTAATAATGTTCTTTATGTGCCTCAGTTAACATGCAACTTAATCTCGTTCACTCTGAAGATCACGAAGTCCTTTTGTGTTGTGCAGTTTACTAACAGACTATGTGCTATACAAGACCAGTTGACGGGGAAGATGATTGGAATAGGTGAGAGACAAGATGGATTATATTTCTTGCGTGGTGTACCTCCATTTAAAGTGTTAGCAGTTAGTGGGGATTCATATAATTGTGGCATCAACGAATGGGGCATCCTTCAGAAATTTTTTTACAAAAGATACCAGTTGTGAGTATATTATTTAGGAAAAATAATACAGCTTGTGGTATTTTTGCACGAGCAAAGCATCGCAGAAGTAGTTTTCCTGCTAGTCAGAGTAAAGCTAGTCATTTATTTGGGAAAAACTATCCTCACGGCGTTCATTATTGCTTGCTCATTATCGGTCACTACAACCCCGGGAGTCTCGTCTTCGTGGTAGAGAAGCTTCAAAGTTTCCAGTACCTAAATATAGCTATCATCCTTCTCATGATCCATAAAACACCATGCCACCGTGATTGATTTCTTTTCCGATATTTGTCCTACAATGTTCAACAAAGGCATGTTGTACATATTCGTCTTATAAGTACAATCCATGAACAACACTTGGTAGAAGCACCGAGACAATTGAATCATATTGGGATGCGCGAGAAAAATACGATCCACCCTCCCCTCCAATGACTCATAGTGTCTCACCGTGTAGTTGTATTTGTGGGCCGACCATTGTGATTCTTCCATCCCTTTCAATTATTTTGATAGTTGTTTTGACCGCATAAATTATAGACAATGAAGAAAGGTTATGCGGGTCATCCCTCCTGAACTTACTAAGGAGCTTGCTTGGTTTAATTCCCCAACTTATTCTTACTTGTTCGAACTTGTTTGGTTTCAACTTGGCAATTTGGGAGTGTCCAACAACACTTAGCGGATTTTTATGGTTATTCCAACCAACATCAACTCTATTCATTCTCCACATGTTATCGGTTTCTTTGTTCCTCCAAAATTTTTGAATGGGCATCCACACTTCTTTGACTTGGTCTTGTACACCCTAGTCGTCTTCTTATCATACACATAACCCTTTCTCTTGTGACTTACATCCAATCCACTACACTCGCAAACCATTTCAAACTGTATATCTCTTTGTTGGGTGTTTTTCACTAGATTTCACATCTTCTCTTTTGCTTTCTCAACAATCCAATTGACTGCATCGTCTTTTTCCTTCCATTCCAAATCATTAACATAATGTGCGGAAGTATCAGGGTTCCTAACCCTGTGAGCTTGAGGCTGATCCGTCATCGATACCAATGCAATCTACAAAATATCACAAGTTAGTTGATATATACTATAATAGTCAGCATGGTCGATATATAAAACAACAACGACCAAAGAACAACCGGCATGGTCGAAGAATAAAATAATGTCGTCAAACTATAGTCGGCATGATCGACGTATCCAAAACATTTCCGGCTTAAGCATGTTTCACAACCCGTCTCCTGTGCTGCAAAAATCTTATAGTCGGCAAGGTTCATATTTTCGACATTGTCGACTAAACACTGTTCATGAAAAGTCGTGGCATTTGGTAATAAAAATCATGTCGACGCTTACAGTCGGTAGGGTCGATAATCGTCGACCTTGCCGATACTAGGCAGCAAAAGTGGAAAAAAAAATCGATCATTTGCATGGAAAAATCACAATCTTCACCACGTAAGTGTTGTACCTGATTACTTGCAGCTCCCTTATCTTCTTCTGGGTCATTGGATTCTACGTTGGGCTCAAGACATTCATCACTTCCATATCCATCTTGAGTTTGAGGAAAATAAAAGTGAGGATCATGCATATAATCCATTTGATCATGATTTGGTAGATCATCATACAAGTACTCATCTGTAGGAGGAGAATTAGAAGACTCCCCCACTTCAAAATCATGATTAGAATCACTCATATCACAAATTTCTCAAAAACCTTAACTTTTTCACCCTAAAACTTCCTATACTACTTCATTCTCTTTCTTACTCTCAATTATTTCCAAATCCACTCGTGTAAATCAACTAACTAATCTAACTAATTTAACTAATCTAATCATTTCAATTAAATTAGTGTTAATCATTACAGGGGCAATTTAGCCATTTCGAAAATACATGGTTAAGGGATGTCCTATTTTACTTCAAAATGATCTAGGTTTCCCGATTAATCTGGGTATATACAGATCTCGCCTAGTTAAATTTACCTAGCATTTTTAGGGGCCACCCAAAAGGAATTAGGGGCCAACAATAAGACAAAATAGGATCACCCAAACGTAAATTGAAGCTAGCTCTTATCTCGTGTATTTCATAATGGCAAAATTACCCTTCCACAATCGGTAGTTAATACTACAATCGGTAGTAAAGTGTGTTACTTTAACCTCCAAATGTATTCAGTTTTCAAATTTTGGTACTACCATAATCTGTAGTAAATTTAACTTCCGAATGTATATTGTCCCCAAAATGAGATTTTGCCAAAATCCTAAAATTTTCGAACTTTGGTACTACCATAATCGGTAGTAAAGTGTGTTACTTTAACCTCCGAATATACTAAATTTTTGAATTTTAGCACTACCATAATCGGTAGTAAATTTAACTTCCGAACGTATATTGGCCCCAAATGAGATTTTGCCAAAATCCTAAAATTTTCGAACTTTGGTACTACCATAATCGGTAGTAAAGTGTGTTACTTTAACCTCCGAATATACTCAATTTTCGAACTTTTAGCACTACCATAGTCGGTAATAAATTTGACTTCCGAATGTATATTGGCCCCAAAATATGATTTTGCAAAATCCTAAAATTTTCGAATTTTGGTACTACCATAATTGGTAGTAAAGTGTGTTACATTAACCTCCGAATATATTCAATTTTCGAATATTAGTACTACCATAATCGGTAGTAAATTTGACTTCCGAATGTATATTGGCCCCAAAATATGATTTTGCCAAAATCCTAAAATTTTCGAACTTTGGTACTACCATAATCGGTAGTAAAGTGTGTTACTTTAATCTCCGAATATACTAAATTTTCGAATTTTAGTACTACCATAATCGGAAGTGAATTGTGTTAATAAGTGATGCTTATTATCTGCCGATTGTGTTCATGGCCTCAAATTCAAAATTTCAAAACTTAACAAAAATTTCAAAATTTTCTACTTTCACAATCGGTAGTTAATGGTGTTCATTATCTATCGATTGTGCGTAACTTTTTGTACAGAGAAATTTAATTTTTAGAATCAAGAATAATCGGTAGATATCGATCAATTTACCTACCGATTATGGTTGATGTTCTTAAGAAACGAAGAACATCAACCATAATTGGTAGGTAAAGTAGATTATTATCTACCGATTATGTTTCTGCTAGTGTAAATCCAAGAACATCAACCATAATCGGTAGGTAAAATAGATAGTTATCTACCGATTATGTTTCTGCTACTGTAAATCCAAGAAAATTTTCGGATCAAATTTTTGATTTCAAGTAATCAAATCCTAATTTTGAATCACAACTACTATCATCTAGTCGTTTTGTTTGTTGAACTCCTTTTTTTTTGATGTTCTAAGTTTCAACTTTAAGGTTAATGAATTTTGGGTTTTAATTTCAAACAATCAATTATAACATTTGTTTGATCGATGATCTTTGTTTTCAATCAAAATTAAAATGATGGAAAAAAATTTCAGTGGGTGGAAAAGAGAAGAAGAAGTGGAATGATATGATTATGAAAATAAAGGATATGGTTTTAGATTTAGTATAAAGGTGAAGGACAATATAGACAATTTTTTATTTTTAAAACATCCATTAAACTCCTTCAATGGAGGGGAATAAAAAGATGGCCCTAATCCCTTTTGAGTGGCCCCTAAAAACGTAAGGTAAATTTAGTGTTGTAAAAGTTTACGAGGTCAATCATGTGATTAGATTAGTCAAAGTCACATGCAGGTGCAATAATAAGGACACGGATATACTTTAACCACAAAAGTTTCTACCCTGCAAAACCATAATGATAGCCTATCGATCTTAATAGACTTGGGAGACTATGGGCCCAGTTTCTACGTCCCAACTTGTTCTAGTGGGACCCCACTGTAGACTGTCCAGCAAAACCAAACAAACAAATGGGAGTAGAAGGAGATTTCAACTTGGGAAGTTAATCTTTGTACGGTCTCATAGACCCACGTGACCTGACTGCCTAATTCCGAATACATCTTATGTACACATTCCAGTTCCACCTGTGGCCCCCGTTACTTCGTCTTTTTGTGCTTCAATTAAAAATAGGAGGAGTTTGGGGTGAGTAACCGATGATGAACGACTGAGAGAGTGAATATATCAAATTTCTATCCAATACATACGAGCTGTGTTTGCCTCGTCCATATTGTGAAATATCCTGAGAAAAGCACATTTGACGAAGATGACAGTTCATCATTTTGAGAAGTAAAAATGTCATTCGGATACCAATCTCTACTTGTCCGACATGATCCACACAGTCATGCAAAAGAAAGCATCATAATCAGCTTTAAACTGTTGCCTTAGAATCTAAACTAATAAAGAGAGGTTGGTTTCTCTTATATACGTTGGTAAATTAAGTTTAACAGTCCTCAAAATATGGGTGAAGAAAAATCGTCAAAAGTTGAACAAAACACGATATTGATTCTACATAATCCCCTGAAAACTTATACTAATACTAATAGTGATTCAATCGGACCAAGTGGTTTCCCCGTGAGCTAACCAAAAAGAAGTAAATTCCAAACAGCTTTTGTTTCTCCATTGAAGGAGCTAAGATTAACTATGAAAGTACCATTAAACAGTTTAAGGTACTACTCATCTATTATTCTGATTCTAATGAACCACTTGCTACATCAATTCCATTCCGCTCCATCGACGATGTTATCGTTTCATCTTTTATTTTTATTTTTGACTGAAAAGGCAAAATATATTAAAAAAAAATAAGAGTTAAAAATAACAATCCTGTTAAAGGGACGGGTGGTTTCATTGGAGGGGCGCCAAGGGTGATAGCAATGTTCCTATTATTGGTTAGGGGGTGTCCTATAGGGGTTGTTAATTGACTAGATTACCCTTTTTACCTCAAATGGACTAATTTATCCTTGCTTTTTTGGTTGAAAAGACTGAATTGTCCTTCCCCATTGTTAACCCAATTGAATCTGAAAATCAAAACAGTTTTTTTTTTCAACTTTACTTCATCTTCTCTTCTCCTCCTCTCCACCATTAAAACTGATTTTTCATCGTCCTCTTCGATTAATCGGCGATTTGAAAAATTGATAATCGTTGATTGGAAACTATATTAGAGATGTCGAAGAAGAAGGTTGACGAAGATTGTAGCCGTTCTAATGAACCAAATCCTCCATTAGGTCAAGAACATCAATTTGAAACTCCTCAACCGTCAAAATCAAGCACAATGACCTTTATGAGGTATGTTTCGAAAAACGCAGTTAGGGTTTAGTTTATTGTGTTGATTTAGTTAGTTTTGTATCAAAAATTAGGGTTTTGGATCGAAATTGAAACTGAAATTTGTGTGTTACATGTGACTTACGGTTGATAATTACTCCAATTTCAACAGTAACTATGGTTTTTGTTGATGATACGGTTCGTAATAACTGAAATACCAACCGTAAGTTCTTGAATTTATGAGAAATTGTTCAGTTACGTTTTTTTTTTGCAACCGTAAGTAGCTTACGGTTGGTCTCGTGTGTTGAGTTACGAACCGTACATTGTTCTGTAACTTTCATTTGGTTTCTACGGATTGTAATTCCATCAATGTTATCAACTGTATTTGAGTTACGACTTGTAACTCAACATCCATTACCAATCTTAGAACATCCTGTATGTTAGTATTTGGCCAAAGAAAACTTACGGTTGAAAACTAAAATAAAATACCAACCGTAGTTTAGTGACGGTTGATCTCGATACATCAGTTACCAACCGTATCGTTGATACGGTTGGTCTCGATTCACTATTTACTAACCGTGTGAGTGGTACAGTTGGTCTTTGTTCATTGGTTACAAACCGTAACTATGCAGGCTCACCATTTTGTTTTGTTTTTTGTTGTCTATATTATTTGTTTTACCCTTAGTAAATCAATCAATTGTAATGCATGTGTAGGAAGAAAAAGAGAGGAAATGACTTAACCCTGATTGATCATACACCCACCCCTCGCGGTGACAAGAATTTAGGGGTTAATAATAGAGGTATCCACAAGAATGAGAAGAAGATGAAGAATAAGTTTGAAATTAAGTTGAGGGAACAACCTGTTGATGAATATGGAGTTGAGTTAGAAGGAGTGAAACATAATGATCAAGAAGAGGTCGGAGTCGAAACTAACTGTGAAGGCAACGAAAATGAAATTTTGGAGGAAGAAACTAATAATGATGAAGATAAAGAAGAATCTAAAGAAACCGATGATGATGGAGGGGAGGAAGAGGAAGCAAATGATGAAGAGGAGGAAGATGAAGAAAGTGATGAAGAGGAGGCCGATGAAGAAAATGATGAAGAAAAGGAAGATGAAGAAAATGATAAAGAAAAGGAAGAGGAAGAAAATGATGAAGAGGTAGATACACATAACAAACTATGATACACATAATCAACTTGAAAGGCACTTTCACTAGTGGTACCATTACAAATGATACACATAATCAACTTGCCTCGTTCTCTAGCCCAATGTTTTGCATCATCTTTTTCCTCCCATGTCTCCTCGGTTAAATAGTGAGAGCTAGAATCTTCGGTGAGAAGTTGATTTGCGAAAGGTTGTTCATCCATTAGGGGAGGTACATCCACGATCTGGACAACAATATACCCACATTAGTCTAAACAAGGCAACAAAACGAAAACATATATAAAGCTACGGTTGGACACGACACAAGAAACACCAACCGTAACAGAGATATGGTTGGTAACTATAATCATTTAGAAACCGTAACTTAACTATGGTTGATAATGGTCCTCCAGTAACAAACCGTAAATAGGGTGAAATGAAAACATACAGAGAAATATACGGTTGGTAAAAAACACAGATAACAAACCGTAACCAAGTTACGGTTGGTCTCGATTTACACATTACCAACCGTAAAGAGTGCAGTAAATATTGCCATGCACATGATGAGTTACGGTTGGTAACCACTGAAGGACATATCCAACCGTACTGGACTTACGGTTCGTCTCGAAAATGTTTTACCAACCGTAACTGGTATTACGATTGGGTTTTTCCCAAAATTGAACCAGTTACGGTTGGTATTGGATACTTTACGGACCGTAACATACAGTTACAGTTGGTAACTAGCTAATTACCAACCGTAAGTTCTTCTGAAATTTTTAAAAAATTGATTTTTTACGTACTTTAGAGAATTTTAAGCAACAAAAAGCTATTAGGAACTAGTTTAGAAGTATACCTGGTGATTTTCAGTGCTGGGTTCTTCACTTTGTTGGGTAATTGCTTCAATTGGTTGAGATTGATCTTCATCTTGGGTTAAAACTTCTCTACCATCTAACAAATACTCCATATCAGGATCTCCATCAAGAGGTATGTAGTATTTGTTTTCTTTATCGTATAGAGATTCACCCATCTCAAATTTGCCACTGGAATCACTCATTTTGGTTGAGTGAATCAAAATCTAGGGTTTCACAAATATCACATTCACACAAGTTTTCTTTTTCTTCTCCTCTAAACTCTTTTTTTATAACTCTAAAAATCTGATTTTAGAGTTATTATAAGTGAAAATTAATTATCAACACTAATCTTGATTATCAACACTAATATTGATTATCATCACTAATCTTGATTATTAATAATAAGGGTTAATTGGTCATTTCCATATTTTTTTGATAAGGGACACTTGAATTACCACCTAACGACCCTTTTTGTCTTATTAGGTTTGCCGCCCTCCAATGAAACCACCCCTTAACAGGATTGAAAAACCGAGCATACAAAATTGTTGTCAAGGACAATTCGTAAAAGCATCCCAGTAATAGATTAAAGAGGAAAACTATCCAAAGTCTGGGTATGAATCAACTCGTTGAACATAGTGCACTTATCTGCAATGATAAATTGCTTACTACTACTAAATTTATTCGTGAAGCATCTGTTATTCCGTTCTTTTGATATGAGTTATTTCGTCTTTAATATTAGTACTGTATTGTATGGTTTGCATTAAAATTTATTTTCTTTGAGTTGATTCTCTTTGGAGCCTTGTATTTTCTGACTACATAACTTATTTTTCATGGGAATCAAGAACTTAGCTTAAGCTGGTAGCACAGTTTATGGGTCTCTCATGCCTTGGCCTAAATTTATCACAGAAATTCAGTAATCCATACATGTTACCAAATTCATCCACATGTAAATCAAAGCTAGATGGGAATGTCCAGGACTATTCACAGCTCATCCGATCACCAACGACAACAACACATCATATACAACACATCATGAGGTAGTCAATTATGTCACTGTCTACATGCTAACAAAAATGAAGTGATAACTCTAAAAATGCCTTAAATGGGGATCAAGGTGGAACTAAATAATCAAATGAAATTATGTAAGTACGTATAAGAAATATCATTGTACTATAAAGCTCATCAGAGAACAATGGCCATGGCCAGCTATTAACTCTTTGGAATGTTGTCACACAACAAAGTAACACCAAATCCAATCTATGTGACGTATAAGAATCCATATTCAGAAAAATGAGATCATATTTCAAGAGCAAGAAACAGCTCTTCATTCAGAGGGGGAGAGAGAGAGACACACAGGGACAGTACAATGGGGGTTGATAATGTTGGTAAATGGTGGCTCTCGTGACGATGGAATACTGGAACGATGAGGTTGGATTGAATATCTAAAGTACTGAGCCTTTTTATCACCACATTGTAAAAGACAGACTGATAAGATGAAAACAAAAATTTACAAGTAGGACCCCTTGCAAATGGAAAGCCTAGCTAGCTAGCTACTTAGTTGATTTTTATTTTTGTCATGTTTTTCGATCAATTCTTTCGTTTCATTATATATATATATATATATAATCTAATCATACAGTTAATTAGGATGATTTTAGACCCCTTTGGTGAAGGAGGATAAATAGCAGCCCCAGTGTAGACGGGTCAACTTTCAAGCTATTCTACTTCCAGTTGTATCTCTAACCTTAATCTGGTCAGTCCACAAGGTCCTATGAGGATAGCATTCACTCGACACAACCATGGCTGAACTCACTACACTAGCTATACGGAAAATCCAGTTACATTAACATCACCCGTTTGCCAATCCAATATTTGGTTAAAAGTTTTATCCATGTGGTGGATGTATAGGCTAAGTCCTGTACGCTAGATTAGCAGAAAAGTTTTGCAGTTCAAAAAAAAAGTGTGGCCTATTTGTTAACACTGGTTCTCTTTCCTAGTTTTTGCTCGCACTTGAACTAGCAGCGAGATCGAAACGCTGAACCAAAAAGTGACGTTTACGCTGAATGGTTCAGCACTGAGAGATTAATTTTCTAATCTAACGGATGAGATTCAAAACGCTGAACCAAACAACACTGGACAGTGGTCCCAGATGAGGTGGATTGCTAATCTAACTGCTAGATTAACACTCCTATAGGACTTACAAGATTGTCCTAACTGACGTGGATTGCTAATCTAACAGCTAGATTAGCACCCATTGGACTTAGCCTAATGGGTTTATATAACTGAATGACTTCACTTAAAACACTATTGAAGCACGAGGTGCAACGTTTGCTAGCTAGCTCTTAAGTGCAAGGGATACAATTATTTATATATAGACAAAGAATTGTTTTTTTCTTATCAAACCATACTCAAGTTTTAGCCCTTTAACATGGTACATGATTTTTCACTAGTAAAAAGTTTAGACTGGTGTTTTTGGAGTGATAATAGACTATTTTGAACCGTACTTCCAACAATTAAAAAAATGTCAAGAAAATTGATGAGATCTTATGTCAGAATGTCATTTTCTCCTCTAATAGATTTTTTCATCATGTTCCTCTATCCATAATTCTCTAGACTATAATTTTTATAGAAGGACGCGGTGAACAGTCGCATAACCTCTAAAGTTTCCCTTAAATTCTTTTTATCAATTTGATGGGTAAAATTCTAGCTAAGGATCTAAAAAATTTGCCCGTTCATGTCTAAAAATTTGGTGGATGATCGCTACCTAACTAGGAACCGCATGCAGCATATATATTTCTCTTGGCATAGAGCAAGGTTATTTCCATTCACTTCTTCTTTATTTTTTTACTTAAGTTGTTCGATATATTCCAAGAATCCTTTTCCATTAGGATTTATTCTCGATTGAGCCAGCTGGCAAAAACCCTTCCTTCAACCCCCCATATATACTTCTTCGTTCATATCACCATTCAACACCCACTTTGATCTTCCATTTCAAGTTCTCTATCTCCAGAAACATAAACCGCATTATTTTCTCATTCTCTCTCTCTAGAACTGCAATGGCTTCTAGGAGTTCAACAACATGGACTGCTAAACAGAACAAAGCTTTTGAGAAAGCATTAGCAGTTTATGATAAAGACACCCCGGATAAATGGTACAATGTAGCGAAAGCAGTGGGTGGAAAAACGGTCGATGAAGTCAAAAGGCAGTATGAAATCCTCGTTCGAGATCTCCAGTATATCGAGTCCGGCCAGATTCCCCTACCCAACTACAAAAACACTACTGCAACTAATACTAATTACCATCATCACCATGGTCATTCCAACAATGGAAGCAACATCAACATCAATGACGAAGAACAAAGGTAACCCAAAAAGTTTTCAATAATTTCAACCTTTTTCTATGAATCCATAAAAACTAGGACGCTAATGCGTTTCCAACTCAGGATGAGAACAAACACCCCAAGACTTTGCGACTGTACTAGAGAATCCGCAATTTTTCAGTAACCCCTAAGATTGAAATTCTTAAACTGATTCTTGTTCACTTAATCCTATTTGATTTGACTTCAATCATGTATTAGAATTCCTGACAAGTTGATGCTAAATTTCCATTTCTCTGTTTCTCTATTTTGCAGGTTAAAGTATCTAAAGCTAAGATAAAAAACAAAGAATCAGAAGCAGTACAAAGACAACTATGGTACATCAAGAATTAAACCTTTTAAAATGAACCCAGCTATTTTCATTAATGCTTGTTTATTATTTACTTAATTTTGTTCCTGTGGCTGTATTATCTTCCTTCAAGCGATTCTAAAAATCGTCCAAGTGTACTTAAGAAATGAAAGAATAAACAATAACAGTAGTAATAGATTTCAGCTTGTTCCTCCGCTGTCATTCGTGTATATGCTCAGGGATGAATTTCATTCCAAGTCAAATTCCAAAGGAAACAAGATCTAAGTTCCATGAAAAATGAATAACATAACCTGACATGACATGACTGATTGGTTACGAAATTATTTGACAAGGTAACTCAAATTGTAATAAGCTAAGGGGTATTCATAAAGACGATCCCCATCATTATGATTAAATCATAAGTAATAGAGTTTTAAGTTATATAGGATCTGAAGGAAAAGTTTCTTACTTGAAAACGATTTCTGAAAGCAATGGGAGAAGGCAGGAATATGCAGAGTCGGTAAATGGAAAGAAGTGGCGGGAAGGTTATTTATTTACTAAAAGGCCCAAAATCTGAAAGAAGAAGAAGAGAATAATGCATACATTTGCATCGACACAAGGCACATACAGTAGTTGGGTCGTATACATAACTTTAAAGCATAATATTTCAGCGAAACTTTTATATCATTTATATAAAGAACGATTTTCTGGGGATCATGGTTTTTTTTTGGGATCATGATTTTATTTTGGGTAAAGACATTAAAAGTAATTCTAGGTCACCCCATATCTAGTTATTTATTTAATACCTAATATATCCTCTTAATTAATTTTAGATTATGATTAGTGAATGATTAGTTAAAAACAATTAGTAAAATTAAATTAAAAGATGGGTTTATTATTAGTTGAGTAGAATTATTGAGAGAGTAGAGTTAGAGAAGATGAAGGAGAAAAACATGGAAAATAATTTTTTTTTCCAATACACTAAGTTTGAGTATTCAAATGATGAAAACTCATCTGATTCTTCATCTCCATCCTCTCCTAGAATATTTTTTAATATTCAAAATGATCTGGATTTTGAACAGTTCGGTTACTTTATATGAAGAACAAGTAACCGAACTCATTTGAAGCTGTAGTTCGGTTGCCCCGTGAGATGAACAAGTAACCGAACTCATCTGAAAGTGTAGTTCGGTTACTTGTTCCAAACACGCAGGTTACCGAACTCTCAAATAATTTCTAGGAGTTACAGCGTTATGTTCGGTTGGTTCTCAACTAACCGAACTTTGGTGTACAAAGTTCGGTTGGTTCGCAAACTGCATGCACTTTTGATCTAACCGAACTTTACGTAATATAAGAGTATATAAGTTTACAAAGTTCGGTTCTTTCGCAAACTTGAACCTAACAGCTAACCAACCGAATTCTGAGTTCGGTTTTTGCGATAAAATTGTGAAGTTACCGAACTTAACAAACAAACAAACAAAAATGTGAAGTTCCAGCATCTATTGGCTAAGTTCGGTTACTTTGTAGTTTTAAAATTTTTTGCGAACAAACCGAACTCTATTGGCTAAGTTCGGTTATTTTGGAACTCAACATAGTGGCCACAACAACACAGTTCGGTTAGACTGGATTTGTTTTTTTTTCGGTTCTAAGGGTGGAGTTCGATTACTTTGTAATTTTAAATTTTTTTGCGAAACAACCGAACAGAGAGTTCGGTGACTTAGTTTTAAATTCAATAGAACCGAACTGTTCTTCGTGTTCTTCATTTTCAAGAAGTTCGGTTAGTAAACTAGGGTTTTTTGGAAAATCGACCTAACCGAACATGGCTCTGTAACTCCTATTAAAACCCTATTTTGATGATTTCTACTCGATTGAAGCAATCAAAATCAAATTAAAGCGAAGGGTTTGTTGGAAAATACCTCCGGAGTGGTCCCATGACAGAATCAGGTTGCGGCTGGCGTCTTTTATACTCGATAAAATTATTAAGTAACCGAACTTAATTGTGATTGCATTGATGTTGTTACATTTCTTAAATAGGCGGTGGTGGTGGTGGTGCTGGGAGGAGGTGGTGGTAATCGGTGGTTGGTGGTGGTGATAATCAGAGGTGGTGGTGGTGGTAATCGGCGGTGGTGGGCGGTGGTGGTGGTGGTAATCGGTGGTTGGTGGTGGTGATAATCGGAGGTGGTGGTGGTAATCGGAGGTGGTGGTGGTGGGAGGAGGTGGTGGTTATATATATATAGGTGGTTATTAGGTTGGTTTTAAATTAAATTGGGTTAAGGATAGGTTAGTTATTTCAACGTTTTAGGACACCCCTTATCACTATAGGAAAAGTGACCTAATAAAACCATGATCATGATCCCCTCAAAAAAACCATGATCCCTAAAAATCATTCTATATAAATGGGATATACATCTTATAAACAGTTTCGGCTTTTCTTATTAAGGTCTCTCATCTAAAAGGCCCAAAATCTCAGCAAAACTTTTATATCAATTATATAAATGGGATATACATCTTATAAACAGTTTCAGCTTTTCTTATTGAACCATTTTGTGGGGACTACTCAAAAAGATCGGGGAACTACTTTGTGATAGGAATGTCTACCCTATACTTATAAGGGGTGTCCTAAAATGTGGAAATGACTCACCTATCCTTCACCTATATATATAATCACTTCCTCCCAACACCACCACCACCTATATATATAACCACCTCTACCCATCACCACCGCCGCTCACCACCGCCGCTCACCACCTACCACCACCGACCACCACCACTACCGACCACCTCAAATCACCACCACCGCCACCTCTATATATAGCTTAATTTAAATCATTAACAAAATCAAAATCAAAATTATAACAAACCCATTACTTTTCATTCGTTTTCCTTTGAAAAAATGAGAAGTTATCATCAAAATGAGTTTAAAATGGAAGTTGCAGATAAAAGTTCGGTTAAGAATTATCTGAAAAACTTTGTCGAACTAGCCGAACTCAGCTTTAATGGAGGTTTTTTCTTTCAGAGAAAAGTTCGGTTACGTCGCAATTTTTTTTCCTAACCGAACTGTTACGTCGCAATTTTTTTCTCCTAACCGAACTTTTCTCTGAAAACCTATATATTGAGTTCGGTTACGTCGCAAATTTTTTCATCTTATTTTCCCAGCCGAACTTTTAGTTCGGTTACGTCGCAATTTTTTTCTCCTAATCGAACTTTTCTCTAAAAGAAAAAACTCCATTAAAGCTGAGTTCGGCTACCTGTGTTTTTAGAAACATTAACCGAACTACACTTGCAGAATGAGTTCGGCTACCTGTTCTTCAAATGTTGTAACCGAACTTTGTTAACAAAACCGAAATCAATTTGTAAATTGTTCATTTTTAGGAATGTTTTGGCCAATTCCAGCACCATTAACTAAATTTGAAGTATCCGTGAGTACCCAAAACATCATACTCTTGTTGTGCCTCTTAAAGAAAAAGATCTAAATTTTTTTCTTCCAAAACCCTCATCTTCATTATCATCTTCATCTTCTTCTTCTCCCTCTCTATAATTCTTTTTTTTGAAAAAAATCAAATTATTAATTTAATCTTACTAATCATTAATTAACTCACTAATCATTATACTAATTTAATTATCAAGGGCACGTTTGGTATTAGAAGAAAAGTTAGATAAGAGGTGACTCATTATTACTTCTAATATCCACCCAAAAAAATGGAGAGTAGTCCCCCACCATTTTTGAGTAGTCGCCAAAAAAACGGTTCTTCTTATTAAGGTCTCTCATCTAAAAGGCCCCAAATCTGAAAAAAGAAGAAGAGAATAAATGCATGCATTTGAATCGATATAAGGCACATACAGTTGTTGGGTCGTATACATAACTTTTAAGCATGACATTTCAGCAAAACTTTTATATAATTTATATAAATGGGGATATACATCTTATAAACAGTTCGAGCTTTTCTTATTAAGGTCTCATTTTTCAAGCGAACTCAATTGAAAGATCGTGAGACAATTCCGGTCTTACTCATTTGATAAAACAAAATTATAGTACAACTAAATTTTGAAAGTAAAGAGCTTTTACTCATTTGATAAAACAAAATTATCTGGTTTGATGAACTTACCTTTTTATGAGCTCACCTCTCTTCTTCTCCTCTAGCAAAGCGATTCCCGGCAGAGGAAAACAAACTCCCGGCAACTTCGTTACTGCTCAGATCCGCTTAGGTCTTCACAGATCTAAGTAGATCTGAGCAGTATTAGCATCAATCTAAGTTCTTGGTTTTTGAGCTTTTTATTTTCTAGGGTTTAGATTTTAATTGTTTTTTCTCCCTGCCGTTAAGGTATGGTCTTTGTGCTTTCATGGCACCTTTATTTGCGTCGTATGGCGTTTCTCTATTGCTTTGATAGCTTTCTTCTACTTGGTTTCCTGGTTTTGAAGTACATCGGCGAAAGTTTCCGGTCACCGGAATTTCAGTCTCTCATTCAAGATTGTGAGCAAACAACTCCTTTCATGGAGCATCTCTTTCTTAAGAAGAATATCAAACTATTAGAGAATATATTATACTGTTTTACTTATTTTTATTAAGGAGAACATATTATACTGCTTTAATTATGACAGGAGATATTCTCCTTAATAAAAATAAGTAAAGCAGTATAATATATTCTCTAATACAAACAAAATGGCAGGATTCTAATCCAAAGTCCAATCTCTTCCGATTGTATCGGATCTATCTTAATACTTGTAATCGGTCGACTTCCGGTATCCCGACTCTTCTCTTGTCGGAGTTATTGGTATTGTACTCTTTACTGTATTAGGTTCTTTATGGTCTTGAATATTGATGTACTCGCTTGCTGTGTAACCCTTTGATTGCTGTTAATGAAATAGGGTATTCTATCAAAAAAAAAAAAAAAAAAAGATAAAACAAAATTATAGTACAACTAAATTTTGAAAGTAAAGAGCTTTCTGTGTTGGACCATTCAAAATTGCTACGCATTGGTGTCTTGACAAACTCATTCCAACGTTTCTACCTTCTAGGTGAATCACATTACAAGCACAACTATATATTTCCACATTTATTTGGTCGAGGCCTGTAAGCTTCCGAGACCGTAACTCTAGAACTAAAAAGTACAGAAATTAAGCTAAAAAAGTGGATAAAACTAGATGATGCATACATACCACCATCTGCAGTGCAACAATAAACCTGACCCCAAATCTGTAACTATATTAACTGGGAGAGATTTCTTTAGTCGGATAGAGTTGTTTTAAGGGGCAGAACACTCTCAACTTCTTTGGCAACTATATTCTTTTCCGCAACAGCCTTCGACATTCCAAACATCTGACATCCACATAAAAATATTATTAATCCTTGTTATAAACATGTATTGTTGAATTGTTCAATGTTTCAAACCGTGCATCTTGACAGAACCAATTTTGGCGTTCAGACTAACTACACTCGCTAACCTTCTGAATGGTGTTTTTGAAACAAGTTTTGTGTTCGTCCATAGAAGCATTCACAAACTCATCAATATGATCCCTTAAATCTGCAAAGAAACTGGCATCGTCTGACTTTTTCTTTCGACAAGAAGTGCTGACTGGATTTACAGGAGTTGGCGGCAGTCCTGATTCAGGTTTGCTATTTTGAGATTCCATTTTAGGTAACGCTGACTTCACTAAAAGAATTAAAAGAGATAATTACAAGCAAGCCACAAATTCGTCAACTCCATGCTATTTACACATCATGAACACTATAAAAAAAATGATAATAGATGCAACTGCTAGACATAAAGTTGTTCCTAATGAGCAAACAAGACAAGTTCTGACTACACCCGCATGCTTAGGAATTAGGATCTCATCCATCAGCTGCAATCTTATTTGGAAGGACAAAATGTATTCAGGCAATTTGATGAGAGGGAAATAAATGTTCCAACCATTGTTTCATGAGCTGATTTTTCAAGTAAAAATGCTCCCCAAATGGGAAATTCACTAGCATAAGTAAGTCGGGGTCGTATGCCTTTTGACTCTGCAAGCCGTACTACTAAATCAAAATTGCTCATGGGTTAATTGTGCTTCCTCATTAGACAACCAGCCAAATTCGGCATATCAAAGGAAAATACAAAACAAATGAAAACTACAAATCTGGAGCGTGGAATCAAAAAAGAAAGCCTTAAAGAAAATAGTAATATCAAACCCTACACGGCTACACTCTCAGTCAAAATCGTTATATTAGTCGGCTCATAGACTCGACCAAAATTCACAGGCATGATTAAGAGAACTAAATCTTTCGACCCTAAAAACATTTTATTAGTAAAATCAAACCCTAAATTACCTAATCATTGATGTTTTTCCTTGTGTGCTATGTCAGGATCGAAAATGAATCAAAAGAGATTGAACCAACAATGTTCGAAATAAAAAGGAACATCAAAGAAAGAAACAATCAATGATAACAAGTACTAAAGGATAAAAAACAACTTACCTTCCTCAAGATAATTCTAGGGTTTTGTTCGTTCAACCTTGAAAGGCGGTTGCGAGATCGTGATTCGGAGGAAACGAGAGAAACGGGAATGCGTGGTTTTTCCAGAACTTTCTTTCCCGCGTTTTATATGCAATAAAATGTTGGTTAGGCTGGTTCCGATAACCAAAGCTCTTTTTCGAGTAGCAAGTACCAGGTACAGCAGAGATAGTATCTCGTAGTTATCGTATTTCTAAGTGTGCGACAAAGTTTTTACACCGGTTATCTGCGGTTCTAGGCGCAACTTACCCAAAGGTAAGAATAGTCCTTGACATATTCCATGTCTTGTTTGTTTTGAACCGTTTTTTGGGGACTACTCAAAAAATGGGGG